>NC_066326.1:19695362-19737901 GCF_022539315.1 Serinus canaria | reverse complement strand
CCTGGCACAGCAGGAATGGAAGGGATCCATGGCAGCCTCGCTGCCCCGCTGCTGCTTCCACACCCTGCAGGGCTGTTTCCCAGCCTGGCCTGGCTGCAGCTACTCTCCAGCCTCTGCAGGAAGGCAGTTGCCATCAGCTGACAGGCAGCCCAAACTGCACCACTGAGCATGCAGACCCTGAGATTCCCTGGAATTTCCCTCTGTCTGGGAAAAGCAGGAGGGGTGATGGTTTGGAGAAGGGAGAGACCAGGCCCAGCTCCAAAGCTTGGATGACTTCCAGAACCTTAAAAATGTCTTTGAGAAGCATTGCCTCCTGAAGATGCCACATTACCATTGGGGGGCAGCCCCACATGATCCCGCTCTCCCTTTTCCTTCCTGCAGAGATGGAAGGAGAGGTTGTGCTGAAGGCTCAGTTTCCTGGAGGAAGCAGGGGCTCATTGGCAGCCTCTGCTGCAGGAAGGGAGGCGATGCCAGGCACAGTCACAGGAGGTAATTGCTGTGCCTCTGGGCCTGAGCCCTACTGAGGCTTGAGCTGTCCTGCTGGGGTCCCTCCATGGAAGACACGTCCCAAAACCTGGGAGCGGCTGCATAGGGTGCCCGTGGTGGGAAAAGGGCAGGGGGGAGAGCAAGGCTGCATTGGGTCCTGAGTCGGTCTGGGTCTGTTTCCTTGGACTGGGGGATATGTCCCAGAGGAAAGAGGGATGGAGAGAAAGAGGAAGGTAGAAAGGGAAGACGAGAGAGTAGATGGGAGGGATGGAGGGATAGAAGGATAGTTGAGGCATGGCCAGCTGCATTGTTCCCCAGGCATATAGGGAGGATTTACTGTGTGGGAATGAGAGAACCTAACACACCTGAGCTCTTCCAGCCAGCTCTCCAAGGATGTGGCACAGGGCCTGCAAAGAGGCTGGAGAGTTACCAGGAGCCAGCCCGGAACTCCCCACGTCCCTGTGTACCTTTGGCCATGTCCATTCACACCTGGTTCCTACGGCCTTACCCAAGCCCCTTTCAGTGCCCAATTCCCAGAGGCAGAAGGGGATCCCAGCACACCATGGAAATGGTTCGGCTCTTTGCTTCCTTCTAGATTTGGATCACGACTTGGATGATTTGGAAATCCTGCAGAATGATACTCTTAATGTCTTGGAGAATGCTGGAGGCATGTTCTGAATTTCCCTTTTTACTGACAGAATAATCAGAGTCCATGTGGCAAGAGCTGACTCATCTGCCATTTTTGTTAAGGTTAAGTAGGGGCTGAAGAATTCTGAAAACCTTACCCTGCTCCCTTCTGGAGCCCTGAGGGATCCCACAGGATCACTGTCAGTGGGAGGAAGGAGCATTTAGCTGTCCATCTTCCACCCATGTGCAATGCCAGTGTGTCCTTCCGTGTGCTCTGTGCAGCCACGGAGAAGAGCAGAGAGGGAAGGGGCCGGCCCAGGGCTGTGCCCCAGGGCTGAGCCTTGCCTGCAGCCTGAGGGTCTCCTACAATGCCATGGGAGCTGTTCTGTCCTGCCTTTCATTGCAGCTGAACCTGTTGGTGAAGGTGATCTGGCTTCCCAGCCCACAACCAGGACTGAGCCTCTGGGAAATGGTGAGGGTAGCTCAAGGCCTTTACCCCTGGGAGAGCTGCCAGATAAGAGCCCAGTGCTCAGCCAGGAGGGCAGAGATGACAGAAGCTTCTGTGGCTGTTGAGTTACAGGTGTGTCTGCAGAGAGGACTGTTCCTTCTTCCTTGCTGGTTAATGCCCGTAAGCCGATCTCCCATCTCAGGGGTGAGTAGTGTGTCCCTGCTGACACAGGCTGAGCCCTGCTTTTGTGGGATCTATTCATGGAACTGGTATATTCTAAGGTCCTCCAACTGGAAAGAACAAAGCTACAAGACAAAACAAACCCCATGAGCCATCTGAACACATGAGCCAAATGCTTAAGGAAAAGCAGCAAGCAGGACAAGGTGGGTGCATTCCCTCAGCCTTCCCCTGGGGCTCAGCAGCCGGGGGCTTTGGCTGCACATCTGGACACGCCGTGCCCGGCACAGCAGGAAGGGAAGGGATCCATGGCAGCCTCGCTGCCCCGCTGCTGCTTTCACACCATGCAGTGCTGTTTCCCAGCCTGGCTGGCTGTAGCTTCTCCTCAACCTCTGCAGGAAGCATTTGGCATCAGTTGACAGGGATCTCAAACTGCACCACGGGCTATGCAGACCCTGAGATGCCCTGCAATTTCCTTTTGTCTGGGAAAATCAGGAGGGGTGATGGTTTGGAGAAGGGAGAGACCAGGCCCAGCTCCAAAGCATGGATGACTTCCAGAACCTTCTTTCAGAAGCATTGCCTCCTGAAGATGCCACCTTTCCATTGTGGAACAGCTGCACCTGATCCAGCTCTCACTTTTCCTCTCTCCAGAGATGGAAAGAGAGGCTGTGCTGGTGGCTCAGTTTCCTGGAGGAAGCAGTGATTCTGTGCCAGCCTCTGCATCAGGCAGGGAGGGGATGCCAGGCACAGTCACAGGAGGTAATTGCTGTGCCTCTGGGCCTGAGCCCTGCGGAGGCTTGAGCTGCCCTCCCTGCTGCTTGGCACTGGAGGCACAGCCTGGACAAGACGGGCACAGCCCAGAAAAATGATCCCGAGCAGGCTCAGGGCACTCGGGTACTGAGCTGTCCTGCTGTTGTCCCTCTGTGGGAGATGCGTCCCAAAACCTGGGAGTGGCTGCATGGGGTGCCCTTGGTGGGGAAAGGGCAGAGGGGGAGAGCAAGGCTTCATTGGGTCCTGAGAGGGTCTGGCTATGTGCATCTGGGCTGGGGGATGTGTCCTGGGGGAAAAAAGAGTTGGGGAGAAAGAGGAAGGTAGAAAGGGAAGAAGAGAGAGTGTGTGGGAGGGATGGAGGGATAGAAGAATAGTTGAGGCACTGCCTGGTGCACTGTTCCCCAGGCATATAGGGAGGATTTACTGTGTGGCAATGCTCTTCCAGCCACCTCTCCAGGGATACTACACAGGGTCTGCAAAGAGGCTGGAGAGTGACCAGGAGCCAGCCCAGAACTCCCCAGGTCCCTGTGCACCTTTGGCCTTGTCTGTTCACATCTGGCTCCCACAGCCTTACCCAAGCCCCTTGCAGTGCCCAATTCCCAGAGGCAGAAGGGGATCCCAGCACTGCCTGAAAAATGCTCTCATCTGTGCTCTGTTCTAGATGAGGTTGCTGGGAAAGCTTCTCCATTAGATTGGATGAATACAGTTTTAAAGCTGTTGGAGCCTCCTTCAAGTATGTCCTCATCGTCCAACCACAGAGTAATCACTGACATTGACTCTCAGCAACAAGGTGACAGAATCTTCTTTGGCTCTTGACTTACAGGTGTATCTGCAGAGATCACTTTTCCAGCACCTTTTCTGCTTGCTGCCCCCAAGCCTGGCTCCCATCGCAGGGGTGAGTAGTGTGTCCCTGCTTACCCTATAGGCTGATCGGTGCTTTTGTGGGATCCCTTCCTGGGAAATGGAACTACTGTCTCTTAAGGTCCTCCAAAAGGAATGTCCGAAGATACTGAAGCAAAGAAGTCTCTTGTCTCAAATGAATTTCTGAGACAAACACAGAAGGAAAAGCAGCAGGCAGGACAAGGTGGGTGTATTTTTCTCTGCCTTCCCCTGGGGCTCAGCAGCTGGGGGCTTTGGCTGCACATCTGGACACGCCGTGCCCGGCACAGCAGGAAGAGATCCATGGCAGACTCGCTGCCCCGCTGCTGCTTTCACACCATGCAGGGCTGTTTCCCAGCCTGGCCTGGCTGCAGCTTCTCCCCAGCCTCTGCAGGAAGGCATTTAGCAGCAGCTGATAGGCAGCCCAAACGGCACCACTGGCCAGGCACGCCTGAGGTCCCCTGCTGTGTCTCTAGGCAGGTGTAGGGACTGTTTGGAGAAGGGACCAGTCTTGGACAGTCCCAAAATCCATGGTGTTTCTGGATCCTTATCCATGTCTTTCGGAATCATTTCCTCCTGAAACTGTCATCTTCCCCATTCCCAGTGTGGTCCAGCTCCGCCTGATCCCGCTGTCTCTTTTCCATTCTTCAGAAATTAAAGGAGAGCCTGTACAGAAGGAATCATTTCCCAGAGGAATCAATGATTCTGTGCCAGCCTCTGCTGCTGGAAGGGAGGCGATGCCAAGTACTGTCCCAGGAGGTAATTGATGTGCCTCTGGGCCTGAGCCCTGCTGAGGCTTGAGCTGCCCTCTCTGCTGCTTGGCACTGCGGGCACAGCCTGGACAAGATGGGCACAGCACAGAGGATTTATCCCGAGCAGGCTCAGGGCACTCGGGTACTGAGCTGTCCTGCTGGGGTCCCTCCGTGGGAGACACGTCCTGAAACCTGGGAGCGGCTGCACAGGGTGCCCATGGTGGGGAAAGGGCAGAGGGGGAGAGCAAGGCTGCAGTGGGTCCTTAAGAGGGCCTGGCTGTTTGCCCTTGAGGACCGGGCATTGTCTCAGCAGGAGGGCAGGAAGAACAGAGGGAGCCAGGGATGGCTGTGGCACTGCCTGCTGCAGCTTTCCTCTCGATTTTAGTGAGGATTTCCTCTGCATGTGAGGGAGAGAGCACTCAGGGTCCTGGGCTGCTCCAGCCAACCCTTTTAAAGATGTTGCAGAGGGCCTGCAAGGATTGTGGAGAGTGACCAGGAGCCTGCCCAGAGCTCCCCCAGTCCCTGTGCACCTTTGGCCATGTCTATTGACATCTGGCTCCCATGGCCTTACTTGACCCCCTTGCAGTGCCCATTTCCCAGAGGCAGAAGGGAATCCCAGCATGCCCTTAAAAATATTTTGATCTGTGCTCACTTCCAGATGAGGTTGCTGGGAAGGCTTCTCCATTAGCTTGGATTAATAAAGCTTTGAAGCGCTTGGAGCCTCCTGCAGGTATGTTCTCTCTGTCAAACCAAGGAATAACTGTTGACAATCTGGAAGGACCAGGTGACAGAAGCTTCTCTGGTGTCCTGATCTGAAAAGACGAGTGTCGGCTAAGGAAGGAAAGAACCTCACCTGAACGGGAATATCTAAACCCCCTCCCACCAAATTGTTTTAATTTTTAAATTAAGGGGCTCTCCGGCAAAGATATGGGAGCAGGAATAACAGTTCTTTATTAGGGAATAATAATAACAATAATTTAAAAAATAAACAATACAAAGTAATACAAAACACTGACAGAGGAAGAATAGGAACTGATACCCAGTGGGTCAGGGTGGTGGCAACAGTCCCATTAAGTGGTGGCTGCAGTCCTCCTGCAGTGACAGGTGTGGTTCTGTTGGAGCAGTGATCCTGTAGAAGGGTGTAGTCTTCTGAAGATCCAGTGCTGGTGTAGATGGGCCTGGTCTTTCTCTGGAAATCCAGCGGAGAAGAAAGCAGCTCCTCTGGGAATCCAGTGGAAAAGGTTGCCTGTAGTCTTCCAAATGTCACATTATACCCAGACAGGAATGCTTTGCTCCTCCCTCTGGGCAGAGCTTCTCACAATGGGATGATGTACTTTTATCAGCCGTGCAGTGACCATCAATGGCCCATAAACAGAAGGTATCTCCCCTGAGGGAGGATTGGTTGTGGAAGAGATAAAGAAAAATGCCCAGTGAACAGGGGTGTCATGGTTTGAGCCTGGCGCAATGCAAGTGCCCCCATGAAAATACTTCTTCCCTGGTATCTGCTGTGAGATGTGATCAGAGACAGAGTAGAGCATGCTCCAGCTTAAGAATGAAAGGAAAAAAAACCTTTATTTACCTAAGACTATAAGAGAAACACACAGAAGACAGGATGAAAACCTTCCAAATTTCTTCCTCCTCCCCCCACCAAATTTCCAATTCAGTTACGACACCTCTGATCACCCACTCTCAGTCCATCACCACCCTTTAGATAATCAATTCTTAATTCCTTGAGAAGAGAGGAGTCTCTCTTGCACCACAGACTTCCCCAGGAAGCAGTCGAAACCTCTCGTGTTTCTGTGTCATGTGTGGCACCTCCCGGAGAACATTTTGCCATCGTGACTTCTTCCTTCCATGTCCAGTGCTCTCACCACTGCACATGGACCAGAGCTGCTTCTAGGGTTTTTCCCTTTATGGATGCTTTGTCCAGTTCCAAAAAGAGCACAGTCTCTCTCTTTTGGGACACCTGTCCTCCCCCAAATTTCACCCCCTGGGGGCTGAGGGGGTCTCTTGAACAGAGATCATCTTCCTCTTCTTCTTCTTCTCTGAAGGCAGAGGGCCCCACCACCACCCTCCTCACCCGTCATCTCTGCGCTCCTTCAGATCACCACACTCTCCTGGCTCTGAGCCATTGCCTCCCCCTAGATGCAGTCTCTGTGTCACAGGAACACAAGTGGTTCTGCCCATGGCTATACAAGAAAAGGCCAAAGGCCACTCCATCATCTCCTCCCACCTAGGATTCTTCTCATCTTCTCACAATATCTTTCACTTGACCCTGCTATCCCAAACTCTCTCTCATCAACTCCAGGAGGAATCAGCATTTGCAAGGTTTCCATCATCCACAAGAAGGGTTAAAAGTCCCAGGCTCTGCGGGCGGTCCATGCCTGCCGGGCACCTCCCCTGCCCATCTCCTTCACAATGGCAGTGCTATCACAGGCACAGATTCTCTCCCTCTCTCTCCCTCCAGGAGGGGGCGGGGGGATGGCTGCCCGAAGCCTCCCTCGGTCCAGGCCTGGCCTACCTCCCTCCAGCCGCATGGCTCCCCTCCCCGACTAGATCAGAACCGGGCAGGGGAGGTCTGTTCTCTTTCACAAACCAGAACCCAAGAGAGTTTCCCCCGGGAGTTCACAGCTTTTAACCCCCTGTGTTCTCAGAGGTGTATCGATGCCCTCAGTGGACAAACCAGGTGCCAATATTAAAATGTGAACACCTATTGGTCTGACCACACCATCCCAAAAAAACCGTCATTTCCTCTCAAACCACGACAAGAGGGTAACTGCTCTACAGATAGGAAGAAAATACATCCAATCTAAGACATCTGGCGGTTGAGTTACAGGTGTGTCTGCAGAGAAGACTTTTCCTGCATCTTTTCAGCATGCTGCACACAAGCCCAGCTCCCATCGCCGGGGTGAGTAGTGTGTCCCTGCTGACCCTACAGGCTGAGCCCTGCTTTTGTGGGATCCATTCATGAAAATGGAACTACTTTCTCTTAAGGTCCTCTGAGACAGAAGAACAAACCAAGAAGACAGAAGGAATTGCTTGAGTCAAAAGACGTCTTGAAACAAATGGTGGAGGAACTGCACAAAGAGAATGGTGAGAGCCTTTCCCTCAGATTTCCCTGCGGCTTGGCAGCCGGGGGCTTTGGCTGCACATCTGGACACGCTGTGCCTGGCACAGCAGGAAGGGAAGGGATCCATGGCAGCCTCGCTGCCCCACTACTGCTTCCACGTCCTGCAGGGCTGTTTCCCAGCCTGGCCTGGCTGCAGCTTCTCCCCAGCCTCTGCAGGAAGGCATTTGGCAGCAGCTTGTGAGCAGCCCAAACTGCACCACGGGCTATACATGCCATGAGATCCCCTGCAATTTTCTCCGTCTCTGGGTGGATCAGGTGTAGGGGCTGTATGGAGAAAGGAGACCCCTGGCCCGGCACCAAAGCTTGGATGACATCCAGAAACTTATGTCTTTCTCAAGCATTGACTCCTAAGGATGCCACCTTTCCATTGTGGAACAGCTGCACCTGATCCAGCTCTCACTTTTCCTCTTTCCAGAGATGGAAGGAGAGGCTGTGCTGGAGGCTCAGTTTCCTGGAGGAAGGAATGGCTCATTGGCAGTCTCTGCTGCAGGAAGGGTGGTGATGCCAGGCACAGTCACTGGAGGTAATTGATGTGCCTCTGGGCCTGAGATCTGCTGAGGCTTGAACTGCCCTCTCTGCTGCTTGGCACTGCGGGCATAGCCTGGACAAGACAGGCACAGCCCAGAGGAATTATCCCGAGCAGGCTCAGGCCACTCGGGTACTGAGCTGTCCTGCTGGGGTCCCTCTGTGGGAGACAGTCCTGAAACCTGGGAGCGGCTGCATGGGGTGCCCGTGGTGGGAAAAGGGCAGAGGGGGAGAGCAAGGATGCAGTGGGTCATGAGAGAGCCTGGCTGTGTGCCCTTGGGCTGGGGGATTTGTCCCAAGGGAAAGAGGGTTGGGGGGAAAAAGGAAGGTAGAAAGGGAAGAAGACAGAGTGTGTGGGAGGGATGAAGGGATAGAAGGATAGTTGTGGCACTGCCTGCTGCATTGTTCCCCAGGCATTTAGGAAAGATTTACTGTGTGGGAATGAGAGAACCTAACACACCCTGAGCTCTTCCAGCCACCTCTCCAGGGATACTACACAGGATCTGCAAAGAGGCTGGAGAGTGACCAGGAGCCAGCCCAGAACTCCCCAGGTCCCTGTGCACCTTTGGCCATGTCCATTCACATGTGGCTCCCACAGCCTTACCCAAGCCCCTTGCAGTGCCCAATTCCTAGAGGCAGAAGGGGATCCCAGCACTGCCTGAAAAATGCTCTCATCTGTGCTCCATTCTAGATGAGCTTTCTGGGAAGGCTTCTCCATTAAATAGGCTGAAAAAAGTTTTGAAGCCGTTGGAGCCTCCTTCAAGTATGTCCTCCTTGGCCAACCACAGAGTAATCACTGATATTGACTCTCAGCAACAAGGTGACAGAATCTTCTCCGGCTCTCTATTTTCAGGTGTATCTACAGAGATCACTTTTCCTGCTCCTTTTCTGGTTGCTGCCCACAAGCCTGGCTCCCATCGCAGGGGTGAGTAGTGTGTCCCTGCTTACCCTACAGGCTGATCCATGCTTTTGTGGGATCCCTTCCTGGGAAATGGAACTACTGTCTCTTAAGGCCCTCTGAGAAGGAAGAAGAAACCTAGAGGTGAGAAGGAATCACTTGTGTTAAACGAGATCTTGAAACAAATGGAAGAGGAACTGCACAAAGAGAATGGTGAGAAAATTTCCCTCAGCCTTCCCCTGGGACTCAGCAGCCTGCACATCTGGACACGCTGTGCCTGGCACAGCAGGAAGGGATCCATGGCGGCCTTGCTGCCCCGCTGCTGCTTCCACCCCCTGCAGGGCTTTTTCCCAGCCTGGCCTGGCTGCAGCTTCTCCCCAGTCTCTGCAGGAAGGCATTTAGCAGCAGCTGATAGGCAGCCCAAACTGCACCCCTGGCCATGAGATCCCCTGCAATTTCCCTGTCCCTGGGCAGAGCAGGTGTAGTGGCTGTTTGGAGAAAGGGAAGCCCTGGCCAAACTCCAAACCTTGGATGACTTCCAGAACCTTATAAATGTCTTTGAAAAGCATTGCTTCCTGAAGGTGTCACCTCCCCAATGGGAAACAACCACACCCAGTCCAGGTCTCCCTTTTCCTTTCCTCAGAGATGGAAGGAGAGGCTGTGCTGGAGGCTCAGTTTCCTGGAGGAAGGAATGGACCATTGGCAGCCTCTGCTGCAGGAAGGGTGGTGATGCCAGGCACAGTCACAGGAGGTAATTGCTGTGCCTCTGGGCCTGAGCCCTACTGAGGCTTGAGCTGCCCTCTCTGCTGCTTGGCACTGCAGGCAAAGCCGGGAAAAGACAGTCACAGCCCAGAGGAATTATCCCGAGCAGGCTCAGGGCACTCGGGTACTGAGCTGTCCTGCTGGGGTCCCTCCATGGGAGACACGTCCCAAAACCTGGGAGCGGCTGCACAGGGTGCCCATGGTGGGGAAAGGGCAGAGGGGGAGAGCAAGGCTCCAGTGGGTAATGAGAGGGTCTGGCTATGTCCCCTTTAGCTGGGGGATTTGTCCCAAGGGAAAGAGGGATGGAGAGAAAGAGGAAGGTAGAAAGGGAAGAAGGAGCGAGGGTAAGAGGGATGGAGGGATGGAAGGATAGTTGCAGCACTGCCTATTTGACTGTTCCCCGGGGATTTAGGGAAGATTTACTGAGTCGGAATGAGAGAACCTAACACGCCCTGAGCTCTTCCAGCCGCCTCTCCAAGAGGTTTCACAAGGCCTGCAAAGAAGGTGGCGAGTGACCAGGAGCCAGCCCAGAGCTCTCCAGGCTGCTGTGCAGCTTTAGACATGTCCATTCACAACTGGATCCCACGGCCTTGCCGTGACCATTTCCCAGAGGCAGAAGGGGATCCCAGCATGGCTTCAAAATGCTCTCATCTGTGCTCTGTTCTAGATGAGGTTGCTGGGAAGGCTTCTCCATTAGATTTGTTGAATAAAGTTTTGAAGCCATTGGAGCCTCCTTCAAGTATGTCCTCCTTGTCCAACCACAGAGTAATTACTGACATTGACTCTCAGCAACAAGGTGACAGAATCTTCTCCGGCTCTTGACTTACAGGTGTTTTTGCAGAGATCACTTTTCCTGCTCCTTTTCTGGTTGCTGCAAACAAGCCTGGCTCCCATCGCAGGGGTGAGTAGTGTGTCCCTGCTGACCCTACAGGCTGATCTGTGCATTTGAGGTATCCATTCATGAGAAATGGAACTACTGTCTCTTAAGGCCCTCTGAGAAGGAAGAAGAAACCTAGAGGTGAGAAGGAATCACTTGTGACAAATGAGATCTTGAAACAAATGGCAGAGGAACTGCACAAAGGGAATGGTGAGAAAATTTCCCTCAGCTTTCCCCTGGGACTCAGCAGCCGGGGGCTTTGGCTGCACAATTGGACACGCTGTGCCTGGCACAGCAGGAAGGGATCCATGGCAGCCTCGCTGCCCTACTGCTGCTTCCACGCCCTGCAGGGCTGTTTCACAGCCTGGCCTGGCAGCAGCATCTCCACAACCTCTGCAGGAAAACCTCTGGCATCACCTGACAGGGAGGCCCAACTGCAACAGACCCTTACATCCCCCATAATATCCTGGTCTCAGATTAGGAAAGAGTGGCAGATGGGACCCGGGAGTGCTCTGACCCAGCCCAAATAACCTGGGCATTTTCCTGGACTTTAACAAATACTGCCTTCTGTAGATGCCACCACCCAGTTTGGGAACAGTTCCATCGGATCCAGCTGTCTGTCTCCCTTTCTTTCTCAAGAGATGGACATAGAGTTTCTGTGGAAGGCGGCATTTCCTGAAGGAAGCAGTCGCTCCTTGGTGCCAGCCCCTGCTGCAGGAAGGAAGGCCATGCCAAGCACGAACACAGGCTTGGGCACGGGAGGTAATTGCTTTTCAAAGCTCACCCCTCGGCGGGGCTGTGTGGCAGCAGCTCTTCCCCCAGGGCCTGGCCTTGCACAGCTGGGCAGCAGCCAGAGCTGAAAGCACCTCTGGAGCTCGTTCACAGCCCTGGGGAAACGGGACTCATGCACCAAAGTCCCTCCTGTTGCAGCTGCTCCAGTGCTGGCCCTGAGTGCCCAGAGGCCCATGGCACAGGAGCAGGCCCGAGTGGGAGCCCTGCCGTGAGTCCAGGGCCACAGCCAGCCCTGGCACACAATGGAAAAAGTTCTCATCTGAGTTTGCGTCCAGATAGGGGTACTGGGAAGGTTTCTCCATTAACCTGGCAGTATGATGTTGTGAAGCCCACTGAGGGTTCTGCAGGTATGTTCTCTCTGTCAAACCAAGGAGTAACTGTTGACAATCTGGAAGGACCAGGTGACAGAAGCTTCTCTGGTGTCCTGATCTGAAAAGACGTGTCGGCTAAGGAAGGAAGGAACCTCACCTGAACGGGAATATGTAAACCCCCTCCCACCGAATTGCTTTAATTTTTAAATTAAGGGGCTCTCCGGCAAAGATATGGGAGCAGGAATAACAGTTCTTTATTAGGGAATAATAATAACAATAATTTAAAAAATAAACAATACAAAGTAATACAAAACACTGACAGAGGAAGAATAGGAACTGATACCCAGTGGGTCAGGGTGGTGGCAACAGTCCCATTAAGTGGTGGCTGCAGTCCTCCTGCAGTGACAGGTGTGGTTCTGTTGGAGCAGTGATCCTGTAGAAGGGTGTAGTCTTCTGAAGATCCTGTGCTGGTGTAGATGGGCCTGGTCTTTCTCTGGAAATCCAGCGGAGAAGAAAGCAGCTCCTCTGGGAATCCAGTGGAAAAGGTTGCCTGTAGTCTTCCAAATGTCACATTATACCCAGACAGGAATGCTTTGCTCCTCCCTCTGGGCAGAGCTTCTCACAATGGGATGATGTACTTTTATCAGCCGTGCAGTGACCATCAATGGCCCATAAACAGAAGGTATCTCCCCTGAGGGAGGATTGGTTGTGGAAGAGATAAAGAAAAATGCCCAGTGAACAGAGGGTAACTGGTCTACGGATAGGAAGAAAATACACACGCCCATTTCCAATATAAGATCTCTGGCTGTTGAATTACAGGTGTGTCTGCAGAGAAGACTTTTCCTGCATCTTTTCAGCATGCTGCACACAAGCCCAGCTCCCATCGCCGTGGTGAGTAGTGTGTCCCTGCTGACCCTACAGGCTGAGCCCTGCTTTTGTGGGATCCATTCCTGGGAAATGGAACTACTTTCTCTTAAGGTCCTCCGAGACGGAAGAACAAACCAAGAAGACAGAAGGAATTGCTTGAGTCAAACTACATCTTAAAACTAATAGTGGAGGAACTGCACAAAGGGAATGGTGAGAGCATTTCCCTCAGCCTTCCCCTGGGACTCAGCAGCTGGGGGCTTTGGCTGCACAACTGGACACGCTGTGCCTGGCACAGCAGGAAGGGAAGGGATCCATGGCAGCCTCGCTGCCCCACTGCTGCTTCCACGTCCTGCAGGGCTGTTTCACAGCCTGGCCTGGCGGCAGCTTCTCCACAACCTCTGCAGGAAAACCTCTGGCATCACCTGACAGGGAGGCCCAACTGCAACAGACCCTTACATCCCCCATAATATCCTGGTCTCAGATTAGGAAAGAGTGGCAGATGGGACCCGGGAGTGCTCTGACCCAGCCCAAAATAACTCGAGCATTTTCCTGGTCTTTAACAAATACTGCCTTCTGTAGATGCCACCACCCAATTAGGGAACAGTTCCATCGGATCCAGCTGTCTCCCTTTCTTTCTCAAGAGATGCACATAGAGTTTCTGTGGAAGGCGGCATTTCCTGAAGGAAGCAGTCGCTCCTTGGTGCCAGCCCCTGCTGCAGGAAGGAAGGCCATGCCAAGCACGAACACAGGCTTGGGCACGGGAGGTAATTGCTTTTCAAAGCTCAGCCCTCGGCAGGGCTGTGTAGCAGCAGCTCTTCCCCAAGGGCTTGCCATTTCACGGCCCAGCAGCAGCCAGAGCTGGAGGCACCTCTGGAGGCTTGGAGGCCTCTGGAGCTCGTTCACAGCCCCGGGGAAACGGGACTCATGCACCAACGTCCCTCCTGCTGCAGCTGCTCCAGAGCTGGCCCTCAGTGCCCAGAGGCCCAAGGCACAGGAGCAGGCCCGAGTGGGAGCCCTGCCATGAGCCCAGGGCCAGAGCCAGCCCTGGCACACAATGGAAACTGTTCTCATCTTGGTTTTCTTCCAGACTGGGATACTGGGAAGGTTTCTCCTTTAAGCTGGCGGTATGAATTTGTGAAGCCCACTGAGGGTCCTGCAGGTATTTTCTCACTGTCCCACCAAGGCATAATCATTGACAATCTGGAAGAACCAGCTGACAGAAGCTTCTGTGTCTCTTGAGTTACAGGTGTGTCTGTAGGCAAGACTTCTCCAGCATCTGGGCTGGATGCTGCGCACCATCCCAGCTCTGATTGCAGGGGTGAGTAGTGTGTCCCTGCTGACCCCACTGGCTGAGCCCTGGTTTTTTGGGATCCATTCCAGAGAAATTGAACTACTTTCTCTAAAGGTCTTCCAAAAGGAAACACTAAGTACCCAGCAGACAAAAAATCCCAGAGGCCATATGAAGTTATTTGGCAAATGCTTAAGGAAATGCTGCAGGCAGTAAAAGGTGGGTGCATTTCCCTCAGCCTTCCCTGGGGCTCAGCAGCCAGGAGTGTTGGCTGCACATCTAGACACGCCGTGCCCAGCAAAGCAGGTAGGGATCCATGGCAGCCTCGCTGCCCCGCTGCTGCTTCCACACCCTGCAGGGCTGTTTCTCAGCCTGGCCTGGCTGCAGCTTCTCCCCAGCCTCTGCAGGAAGGCATTTGGCATCACCTGACAGGCAGCCCAAACGGCACCACAATCCATGCGCACCCTGAGATCCCCTGCAATTTCTCTGTCTCTTAGTAGAAAAGGAAACGCACCTGTTTGGAGAAGGGAGTGCTCTGGCCAAGTTCCAAGAGCCTGAGCTTTTTCCTGATCCATATCCATGTCTTTGAGAGGCATTGCCTTCTGAAGATGCCACCTCCTCAATGGAGAAACAGCCCCTCCTCATCCAGCTCTCCCTTATTTGTTCTCCAGACATGGAAGGAGAGGCAGTGCTGAAGTGGTTGTTTCCTGGAGGAAGCAGTGGCTCATTGGCAGCCTCAGCTGCAGGAAGGGAGGCGATGCCAGGGACAGTCACAGAAGGCAAGTGCTGTGCCTCTGGGCCTGAGCCCTGCTGAGGCTTGAGCTGCCCTCTCTGCTCGTTGACATTGTGGGCACAGCCCAGAGAAGACGGGCACAGCCCAGAAGAATTATCCCGAACAGGTTCAGGGCACTCGGGTACTGAGCTGTCTCTCTGGGGTCCCTCCGTGGGAGACACGTCCCGAAACCTGGGAGCGGCTGCACAGGGTGCCCATGGCGGGGAAAGGGCAGAGGGGGAGAGCAAGGCTGCAGTGGGTCCTGAGAGGGCCTGGCTGTTTGCCCTTGAGGACAGGGCAGCGTTCCAGCAGGAGGGCAGGAGGCAGCTGGGATAGATGTGGCACTGCCTCCTGCAGCTTTCCTTTTACTTTTAGTGATGATTTCCTCTATGTTTGAGGGAGAGAGCTCCTAGGGCCCTGGGCTGCTCCAGCCAACCCTTTCAGAGATGTTGCAGAGGGCCTGCACTGATTGTGGAGAGTGACCAAGAGCCTGCCCAGAACTCCCCAGGCCCCTGTCCATTTTGTCCTTGCCCATTTACACCTGGTCCCCACAGCCTTACCCAACCCCCTTTCAGTGCCCAGTTCCCTACGGCAGAAGGGGATCCCAGCACACCATGGAAATGGTTCTGATCTGTGCTACCTTCTAGATTTATATCATGACTTGGATTATTTTGAAGCTATGCTGGAAGATGGCTTGAAATTCCTCAACCCTGCTGGAGGCAAGTTCTCTGTGTGCCTTTCCTGAGAGAATAATCAGTGTTCATGTGGCAAGAGCTCACTCATCTGAGATTTCTCTGAACATTATCTCAGGATTGAAGGATACTGAAAATCGTGCCTGGCTCCCTTCTGGAGCCCTGAGTGATCCAACAGGATCGCTGTCAGTGGGAGGAAGGAGCATTTATCTATCCATCTTCCTCCTGTGTGCAATGCCAGTGTGTCCTTCCATGTGCTCTGTGCAGCCACGGAGAAGAGCAGAGAGGGAAGGGGCCGGACCCAGGGCTGTGCCCCAGGGCTGAGCCTTGCCTGCAGCCTGAGGGTCTCCTACAATGCCATGAGAGCTGTTCTGTCCTGCCTTTCTTTGCAGCTGAACCTGTTGGTGAAGGTGGTGTAGCTTCCCAGCCCCTGTCCAGGACTGAGCCTCTGGGAGATGGGCAGGGTAGGTCAAGACCTTTCCCCTGGGAGAGCTGCCAGCTCAGAGCCCAAAGCTCTGCCAGGGAAGCATTGCTGCAGGTGCCAGAACAGAGCCATGCACGTGTGTGCTCTCAACCTGCGCCATCCCCTCACCGCTCCTGTGGCTCAGTGGTGCCTGTGCAGATGAGCAGAGATGGCAGAAAGCTCTGTGGCTGTTGAGTTACAGGGGTGTCTGCAGGGATGACTTCTCCAGCACCTGGGCTGGATGTTTGGCACCAAACCAGCTCCCATCGCAGGGGTGAGTAGTGTGTCCCTGCTGACCTCAAAGGCTAAGACTGGCTTTTGTGATATGATTCCTGGGAACTACTTTCTCTTAAGGTTCCCCAAAAGGAATGTCCCAAGATACTGAAGCAAAAAACTCTCCTGTCTCAAACGAATTCCTGAGACAAACACAGAAGGAAGCACAGGCAGGACAAAGTGGGTGCATTTCCCTCAGCCTTCCCCTGGGACTCAGGAGCCAGGGGCTTTGGCTGCACATCTGGACATTCCATGCCCGGCACAGTAGGAAGAGATCCTTGGCAGCCTCGCTTCCACGTCCTGCAGGGCTGTTCCCTAGCCTGTCCTGGTTGCAGCTTCTCCCCAACCTCTGCAGGAAGGCATTTGGCATCAGTTGACAGGGAGCCCAAACTGTACCATGGGCCTGAGATCCCCTGCAACTTGCCAGTCTCTGAGCATATCAGGAGGCACAGCTATGTAGAGGAGGGAATGTTCTGGCTCAGCCCCAACAGCATAGGCATTTTCCCTATTTTTAAAGTGTGACTTTTAAAAGCACTGGCTCCTGAAGATGCCACCTTCCCAGTAGGGAATGTTCCTATCTGATCCAGCTGTGCCTCTTTCTTTTTCAAGTGATGGACCAAAAGTCTGTGCAGAAGGAAGCCGACCCCAGAGGAAGCAGTGGGTCGGTAGTAGCCTCCACTGCAGGAACACATGTGATGCCAAGCACAGGTGACGGCACAGGAGGTAATTTCTTTTCAGGGCTCAGCCCTTGGTGGGGCTGTGTGGCAGCAGCTCTTCCCCCAGGGCCTGCCCTTGCACGGCCCAGCAGCAGCCAAAGCCGGAGGCACCTCTGGAGGCTTGGAGGCCTCTGGAGCTCCTTCACAGCCCCGGGGAAACGGGACCTGTGCACCAATGTCCCTCCCACTGCAGCTGCTCCAGAGCTGGCCCTGAGTGCCCAGAGGCCCAAGGCACAGGAGCGGCCCCGAGCGGGAGCCCTGCCATGAGCCCAGGGCCAGAGCCAGCCCTGGCTCCCGACTGGGCAGGGGCTGCACTGGGTCCTGACAGGGCCTGACTCTGTCCCCTGGGGCTGGGGGAGCTGTCACGGGGCAGGGAGGGCCAGGGCTGGCAGGGGCTGCTCAGGGATGGGTTTGGCCTGTGTGCCTCGAAGCAGAGACTGCCCAAGGAGCTGCGCCGCCCCCGGGCTCTCCTCCCGGCCTGTTGGGCTTTGTTGGGAGGCACAGCCTGTGCCAAGGGGTGGCAAGGTGCCTGCAGGCCCCAGCTCTGGGGGAAAGGGAGAGCGTCCTGCCGGGATCCACCGTGCTGCCAGCTCAGCAGTGCAGCACAGCACGGGCTCACGCTCCCCATTGCTCCCACAGATGTAGCTGAAATCGCAGCACGTGTTCCTGATTCCCAGATGGGCATCAAAAAGTCTACCTCTGACGAAGCAGGCTCCTGGCTAGGGCTTATAGCTGGACTGCTTTGTTTGGAGGTTATCCTTATGTTGTGCTCCTTTGGAATCTGGTGGTCCTGGAAGAGTAAACGGTGAGTGTTTTGTTCATCTTTCCCTCAAACAGCTTCTTTTGAAAGTCCAATGTAGACAGGAAATGTTCTCAGAGAGGCTGCAGTGGAGTTATGGACTCTGCTGAGGGTTCTGCTGCTGCCCAGTGATTTCTGCGGCCTCTTCATTGCTGGGCCTTGTCCTGGGGGCCCGCTGGGGCTGCAGCCAGTGCTGGCTCCCACTGAGGCTGCCTGGCCAAGAGCAGCCCCAGGGGCACAGGGCAGAGGCAAAGCAAGGTGGGGAGGAGTAAGAGCAGGGACGAGCTTGTCCTGGAAAGGCAGAGGCGCTCTGGGGCCCGCTCCTGGCCAGGGACCCTGCCCAGAGCTGTCCCCTGCTCGCCGGGGCCGTGAGGGGCAGCTGTGCAGCTGGGCCAGGCTGTGCCAGCAGCTCCAGCCATGCTGGGGAGCCTTGCCAGCCCTGGGCCCTGCTGTGCAGGAGGGTCACTGTGTACCACTTGCAGCTGGGGCCTAAGCCACCTCCTCTCTTCACAGTTCCATCTCTGGACAGGAGTTGAAAGACAGTGGCAGCACCTCACCATCAAACAGCTTGAGTAGCTGCTCCAGCAGTAATAGGGGCCTGGGCAGCCCTCTCAGGAGTTCTGAGAAGAGGACCCCAGTACAGACATATACAAAGAAAACTTCTGTTCTCCTGTAGATCCTACTGCCACCTCCTCTCCCCATGTGTATCCCAAACCTACCTTCATCCATTTTTTGATCTTCCTCTGCCCCGTCCCAGCCCATACCCAAGTTTTTTTAAAGACGCCTGTCCTGGACCCGCCCAGCATCTTCCAGTCCCTCCTGAGACCCACATGTCCCTTGCTCAGCCCTGAGCCCCCTGGCCCTGCCATCTAAAAAACACTGAATTTGACTCCCCCACTCTGCCAGGGTAGGTGATGGCCCCTTCTTCTGTTGCAACAAAGAGAAGTAGCCATCACCCCAGTGTCTGGGTGGTAGCAGCAGCAAAGCCCACCTGGAACCAGCCCTGGCTGAGCTCCACGCCCAGGGGCAGCCGTGGATGCCCACGGGGTGGGCAGGCAGGAGCCAGGCAGGGGCTGCTGTGACCAGCAGCAGGGCCCCGAGGGCTGGGGGAGCCCAGGGGTCAGGCAGCGGCATGGGGCTCCTGAGCAAAATCGATCCCATTTTGTCTTTGTTTTTCAGTTTTAGAAATTAGACATTGTTACTAATATTTCAAAATATTTTTTCTGTAGAGAGACATCTCCAAATCTTTCTTCCCAACTACTAAAGTAATTAAGGATTTTTCAAAGTAGATCTAGAATTCTAAAAATGCAACCCTATTTTGTATTTGTTTTTAATTTTTAGAAATATTTAGACATACTTTTTGTAGAGACAAATCCCCAAATGTTTCTTCCCTGTGCCCGCAGTACATCTCTAGTTGTGAAAGTAGTTATACATTCTGCAAAATTTTTTCCACCTAGACAATAAAAAATAAAATTGCATTTCCGTTTTAATCTCCGCTCTGGGAAGAACTAAGACACCTTCAGACACCCAGCCTGCTGCAGAGGCTCTTTTCCCACGGGAGCTTTGTACCTAGTCACAGCCAACATACCTAAAATCTTTTCCCAGATATTTCCTGGGATTTTTGACAAGCTCACTGCTTAAGTCTTCTCAGGCAAACTTTGAGCACAGTGGGAATCTCTTCAAGTCACCATCTTGGTTTGCTTCTGGTGGAACTGCCTCAGTTCTAGAGCAGGGGCTTCTCTGAGCTTCCTGCTGCCCCTGGGCTCTCCTCCCAGCCTGCTGGGCTCTGTTGGGAGGCACAGCCTGTGCCAAGGGGTGGCAAGGTGCCTGCAGGCCCCAGCTCTGGGGGAAAGGGAGAGCGTCCTGCCCGGATCCACCGGGCTGCCAGCTCAGCAGTGCAGCACAGCACGGGCTCACGCTCCCCACCACTCCCACAGGTGCAGGCAGCCCCACAGCACATGTTCCCGATTCCCAGGAGGAAATTGGCTTCTGTCAGGGAACACACTGCTTGCTAGAGTTATGGACAAGCCTGGCTTTTCTATGGCATGCAGGTGATGGGGGGACCCGTGTAAGGCTGGCAGATGATCGGGGTCCATCATGAGGCACGCGAGCTGGAGGGGGTTTAGTGTGTGTTAGGGGTTGCAGTAAGACATGCGGGACTTTGGGTCCTTTCTAAGTGGTGCGTGTGGCTGGGGTTCCTCATGAGGTTCTTAGGGGATTTGGGATCTTTTCTATGGTGTACAGGTGACTGGAGACATCTGTAAGGCTGGCAGGGGCTTGACTTCCTTGTGATTAACATTGTGGTTTAGTGCTTGTCGTCAAGGCCTGGAGAAGAGCTGAGTCCTTGCTAAGGTGGGCAGGAGGATGGGTTCTTTTGTGAGGCACTCAGGGATATTGTGGGGTTCCTGCTGAGGGGTGCAGGGATCCCTCATGAGGCACACAGGGATATTTTGGGGTCTCTGCTCAGGGGTGCAGGGATCTCTCGTGACAAATGAATATGATTCATGCTAACAATTGCAAGTATGTAGATATTTTAGAAAATATTTGTAAAAAAGTAATAGATGAAAAGGATATATAATTAGTGTCATGAAACAGATGATCTCAAGTGTTCCTGAGAGAATAGGATACAAGATGGAGTACTGAGATAAGCAATATCCTGAAACAGAATTGGCTTTGGACAAACCAAGTTAGGAAGATTCCCACAGCAGAATTAGTATTGGGACTAACAATGTTTAGATGTCTCCCAAGGCAGGGTCGGCCTTGGGATGAATATAGTTGGGACAATACCAGATAGGGAATTTAAAACAGTAGTCTTATCTATGAAATTCCATGGCTTATTTGGACCATAATTCTTACTTACATAAAACAAAGCTTAATGTACATGCAAAGCTTGCCAGATTATTCAGAGGACAGCAAAAAAGATGGTGAGCTATCCTCTGAAAAGACCACCAAAGAGCCAAAAGACCCCTTAGCAACAAGTGGAGCATGCACTATGTAGTATGGTAACATAGATTTCAGGAATCAAAAAAAATACATTTATGAGAAAATACTGGTGAATATGTGTTAGCATACAGTATAGAAATTTTGTTTGGATCCTTCTGCCTTTTGTATGTGAGGCAGGGTGGAAACCCCTCCCCGTATCCCGATCGTTTGGTTTTCCTTATGCTTTATCTGAACCACTGCCAAATTTCTTTCTGTATCTGCCTGATTATATTTAGAGGTATTGTTTTACATAAAATTGCTGCTAAATTTTAATTTTGTGGTTTATTGAACTAGACATGTACGACCTGATTCATAACACTCATGAGGCACAAAGGAGTACTGACAGTCTCTCCTGAGGTTTGCAGGAGTCCCTCATGAGGTGTGCTGAGGGGATTTTCCGTCTTCTCAGAGCAGCAAAGGGCCACTCTCGGTCGAGGCTGTGCAAAGTCAGCAGGAAGCTCCTGCAAAGCCTTGGGCACGGCCTGCGGGCCCGGCGGGCGGGTGGAGCCCATCCTTGGGGCCAGGCAGGGCTCTGCAGCCACCGCGCCCCTGTCGGGCCAGCTGCGGCCCCGGTTCCCCGGCTGTGGGCCCGGGCTCCGATGGGGCTGCCGAGCAGCGCAGCAGGAACAACAAGGACCTCGCAACGCCCTGGCCCTGTGCTGCAGCCACACACATTGACAACCACGGCCGTGCCCTGCGGCACACGGGGCGCCCGGGGCTACAGGGCAGATGAAAAGCACGGTGGGGAGGAGAAAGAGCAGGGACGAGCTTGCCCTGGAAAGGCAGAGGCGTTCTGGGGCCCGCTCCTGGCCAGGGACCCTGCCCAGAGCCGTCCCCTGCTCGCCGGGGCCGTGAGGGGCAGCTGTGCAGCTGGGCCAGGCTGTGCCAGCAGCTCCAGCTGTGCTGGGGAGCCTTGCCAGCTCTGAGCCCTGCTGTGCAGGAGGGTCCCTGTGTGCCACTGGCAGCCAGGGCCTCAGTCACCTCCTTTCTGCACAGGAGCGCCTCTGTAGCTCCAGAAGACCAGTCAAGACCTTCAGTCAGCGAGAACTGGACCTGGTATCTTGCATGTCCACACATGGGTCCATTGTCCCTGCCATGGCTGCAATACCAGTTTGTTGCTGGGCACATGCTGCTGCCATAACCACACAGAGCAGGACCCTCTGTCCCCAGTGGGACTGGCTCTGCCCTACAGCCCGGCCAGGAGGTGCGGCCCTTCTGCCAGGGAAGGGCCTGAGTCCAGCAACATCTTTGGGCTTCAGCTCAGGTATCTGTGTGCTGCCACCAGCACCGGCAGAGCTGCTTGTCTGGGCAAAGCCATTGGTGGGCAGGCAGCAGCTGGGCATGGGCCTCCTGAGACACCATATTTTGCTTACTTCTCCATTTTTAGTAATTCAAAATTTTTAGAAATATGTAGGGGTTTTTTTTGTTTTCGTGGATTTTTTTTTTTTTTTTTTTTTTTTTTTTTTTGTATGGACAAATGTCCCAAAAATTCTCCCCTTTTTAAATAGTAGTTTAGGATTTTTCAAAGTAGTTTTAGAATTCAGGAAAACTTAGAACATTTCTACACTTCTAGTATAAAAACGGAATTGCATTTAATTGGTAATCTTTACTCTAGGAAGAACTAGGTAAAATCAAGACAACTACTCTACTGGAGAAGCTCTTTTCCCGCTGCAGATTTGTACCTACCCACTGCAGATTTTTGTACCACAAAAACTAACGTCAAAACTTTTCCTTGATATTTTCTGGGATTTCTGACATGCTCACCTCTCAGCTTTCAGAGGCAAACTTGGAGCACAGTGGGGATCTCTTCAAGTCACCGTCTTTGTTTGCTTCTTCAAGAACTGCCTCAGTTCTAGAGCAGAGGCTTCTCTCAGCTTCCTGCCTCCCTGCTCCATCCCAAGCCTGTCCTGAGCCCTCTCCTGCAGCTGCTGCACTGCCGTGGAGCTGCTGTAAAACACAACAGCTCTGCCACACCCACTCAGCAGGATTGGAGAAGCTTTCTGGCCTTGATTATATTAGCCTGGTGGCTTCTCTAAACACAAGCTGAGCTTTTGAATGCTATGTGCCACCTGGCACACAAACTGATGCTGCCTTTCTCGTGGAGGCTAAACTCCCACGGGCTTTCAAAGCTTTCTGGCCAACATACTGCTTGGGAAACCTCTTAATGCAGTCATTTAGTCTTGAAAATGGCCCAGTCTGTGTATCAAAGAAGCATGTTTAAATGCTGGAGCCCACCAGAGCATCCTTCCAGGGCATACCTTTCTCCCCCACACCTTTCCTTATATGACTGCCAAGCAGCACCTTTGACAGTTCTTTTCTCCAGATGCTTAGTGGTGCCATTTTATTTGGGGGAGAAATAAACAGGAAACGTTCTGTGATACTGAAGCAGTGCGCGGAAAAACTAGACTCCACAACCAGATATTGTTAGGAAGTGGGTATGTACTGTCATTGCCTGGCACAAGCGAGATCGCTCTCGTGAAACCTTGTGCCCCGAGCCTCAGTCTGATCCACATCTTTATTCACAAAGGTATTCCTCATGCATTACATTGCACAACCTTGCCATGCGCATTCAACCCCTGGCCCCCCTGGTCCTCACCTCGCATGCTGATTAGGTCCTTGCCCTTCTGGGCATGCTGTGGTGGTACACAGGGGTCTCTCAGTAATCTCTGAGGCTGATGACTGTGTGTCGCCGACATGTTTTATGAAAAATCCTTTACTTAGGATTTTTCCTCTCCTGAGAGCTGAGAGGCCTCAGGAACAAACTGTAAACAATTCTTATCTGCTACTGTGAAATGCAACAGGGGATGTCTGTGATTGGCCCCATCAGACTGTTTGCAATTAAGAGCCTATCACAGAACACCTGTCCGGCCGTCTCGGGCTGGGAGGACACATTCTTTTTCTATTCTTAGCATAGCCTTGTAGTGAAATCTTTCTCTCTATTCTTTTAGTATAGTTTTTATATCCTGCATATCATATAATAATAAATCAAGCCTTCTGATGCATGGAGTCAATTGTCTCGTCTCTTCCCTCATCTTGGGACCCCTGAGAAGGGGGTAACAACTGTGGTCTACCCCATGACTGAACTTTTGAACTTTTCTCCTTCACACCTGTGCTTTTGGCCCCTTGGTGCTGATCTGAGAACATCTGTCAGCCTTGATCAGCTTGGAGACAGAGGAGTCCCTTTATCTGCGTTCTCTGCATCCCTTGGTCTCCTCTGGTATTGTTCTTCAGTCAAGAAGCTTCAGAAATTTGCATTTCCTTATGCCCTTTGTACCATGGCAGAAGTTTCTTAAGTAAAAAGGTTAAAATTCAACACATAGTTCTACAGGCTAAACTTTAAATGCTTAGTTCATATTGCTAACTCAAGTGAACTCCAAAAATCTGTTATTCAATACCATCATCATCATCACCATCATCATCATCACTATCATGAACCCACTGAGCTGCAAATTGGTTAAAAGACATCAACAACTCAGACTGTGGACTTATTTCTCAGAGTGCAGCAGTGGCTTTACTATCCCTAGAATCAGTTTGATGCAGGTGTAATTTGGAGTCAAGCACAGCTCTGTGAGAGCTTTAGGGATTGGGCCTGCACTGGCCCTGCTGTGTGTCTGGAGTAAGCCGCCCCAAGCCATCGGCCTCCTGAAGAGCAAAGCAGGTTACGGAAAAGCACAGGCTACAGAGGGGCTCAGACTGCCGGGAGCCCATCCCTGTCAGAACTAACACAACCATCCCACCTGTCCTAGGTTACAAACTTATGATATATTCTGTTCCCATCTTCAAGAGCTGTTGGAACCAGGAGGGGCATTGTTTCTCCTTATCTCCTGTTAATGGGCCCATCAATGCCTTTTGGCATGACTCAGAGATAACTCCCTCCAGGAGCCATTTCTGTTTAATGGACCTGCCACATGACTCACAGAATGGTATCAGCCCATTGTGAGATGCTCCACCCAGGGAGAAGGAGCTAAGCATCCCCACCTGGATAAAATCTGGAGTTTGGGACAGAACAAGCTGCCGTTACCCACTGCTTTCCAGAGGACAAGAGCTACCAGACCTTTTCTGCTGGATCATCACTTCAACAAGACCGTTTCATCTGGACTGCTACCACCACCCTAACTAGCAGGGTGTCACGTTGTATTCGGACTCTGTCAGGGGTTTTTCTTTTCTACTATTGCATGTATTTTGGTTTTCTTTTCCTTTTCCTAATAAACTGTAATTCTGACTTGGAGCATCTCAATGGTTTTACTTTCAAACCAGAACACCACCTTAGAACTGGGTTTTGTGAGAAACGACTGCTCACTTTAAAAATTTTAAAAGGTTTATTAAACCTTTACAAAAATACAACAAAAGGACCAAAAAAGGAAAAACAGGCCTGTGAAGCCCCCCGCCCTGGGGCTGCCTGCCGGGTGGCTGCCTCATCTTCAGGAGGGATGCTTCGCCTTTTAAATCCCTGGGGTTGCATCCACCAGCCCCGACCCTCCCAATGTCTGTCAGTCAACTCTTTGCTGTTCATTGCTGGAGATTGCTAACTTGACCCCTGACTGGAGGTCTGGTGTTGTCATGCCACACTCCCCTAGCAACAAGCTTTTCCATTCCTAGCTCTCCAGTGCAAGGGGTATTTGTACACGCCTTTGTTCTACCTGTCCTAGACATCCCAGGCTGTCTGATAGCAGCAATACAGAGGGGGGCAAAAAGGGACTATGGAGAGAACAGAGCACATCTAAACAAGAAATCACAATAACATTACTACACATCAATAAAGCTTCTCTTAATATACACACAATATTCACCCATCATTGCGAGAGCCAATCATCTCATTATCCATCTATTACAGTTTGGATGGAGACCAGAACCAATGTCTCACTAAAGGAAAAGAGGGTACAAAGGTCCCTGGAGTCCCCTGCCCTTGTACCTCAGCCAGTGGGGAAAGGAAGAGGGCAACATGTGATCGGGAGTTTAAAAGGAGGCTGTGTTCTCCACAATTTGAGAGAGAAAACCCCACCAGCGGATGTCCCAATGGACTCTCTCCCTTTATTCAAATAAAGCTGCAGGACTCCTCTGCCTCCTTTATGGACACTGGCTTTTCACAGGGTGATTTTTATGCACACCTGTTTCCTTGTATCAGAGTATCACCAGCCTGCAGTGACTCACTGCCACTCTGGTCTGCAGGGGAAATGGAACTAATTTCCATTAGGGTCCTCCCAGAGGGAAGAGCAAACCCAGAGGAGTCAAGCAAGCCCTGCAGGCATCCAAACTTCTGCACCACATGCTGAGTGAGTTGCAGAGGGGGCAGAGTGAGTGCATTTCCTCAGCCTTCTGCTGAGACTCAGCATCCGGGGCTTGCACTGCATATGTGTGTTGGATAATATACCAAGTTTAATTTTTGTTTAATTTCTCTAGTCAGGCTTGGTTTGCCTTTGAAATGGGAATAACCCAACAGGTACCCCAAAAGAAAATGACCAATAAGAACACATGAACAACCACGAGCAGCAAACATCAAGGAACACCAGCCCCAAACACTGCCCCCCGCATAGTTGGAGACACCTGGTCTGGAAAAGGCTCAAAAGGAAATCAAGCACTATGGACTTTATTATTATCAGAGGTGAAAAATTCGTCCCAGTAGGAAAACAGATGCTAAGAACTATGCAACTTGAGACCAATGAACATTAAACAAATTCTGTGCATTCTGGACTGTAAAAAGTTTGGGAAAAATCCAGTCAAACCCATGTCTCCTGGTATGATTTTCTCTGCACATCCGGGCTATGTGTGAATGCAATCATTTCTGTTGCACATCACGGCCAGAACAACATCATGGCCAGAATAAATGCCTTGATTCTCTGACACCAAGATGTTGATGGAGGACTTTTGTTTTCCCCACAGTTTCAGTGGTCTCTGGACAGGCCATGCCCGCACAGTGGGAAGGGATCCATGGCAGCCTCACTGCCCTGCTGCTGCTTTCCTAGAGAAAGGATTGGCTCCCTGGCAGCTTCTGCTGCAGGAAGGAAGGCAATGCCAGACACGGGCACAGGCACAGAAGGTAATTGCTGTGCCGGGCTCAGCCCTGTTTCTGTGCCCTCCGAGTGTCCACTCAGAGTCAACCCAGCTTACTCTGACACAGTGAGAGGTGGGGGACTTGTTGTGGTTTTAGAGGAAGTCAGTTTTTTGGGATGCTGTAGTCAAATTAATAGGTGCTCAGATTTCAATATTGGCACCTGGTGTGGCCACTGAGGACATGGTTACGCCTCTGAGAACACAGGAGGGTTAACAGCAGAGAACTGCCTGGGGAAGCTCTCTTTTGGTTCTGGTTCGTGAAAGAGAACAGACCTCCCCTGCCGGGCTCCGAGCTGGGTAGGGGAGGGGAAGCCATGCGGCCGAGGAGGTAGGCCGGCAGGCCGGGCCTTGGACATAGAAGGGAGGTAAAGACCCCTTCGAGATGGAAAGGTGAAGGAACCCTGAGAAGCTTCGGGCAGCCAGGTAGATTCACCATCCCTGGATGAGTTTAAAAAAAGACTGGAGGTGGCACTTGGTGCCATGGTTTAGTTGATGTTTGGGGGAACGGTTTGGATATGATGATCTTCAAGATCTATTCAAACCTAGTCATTCGGTGAATTCTGTGAATTCTGAGCATCCCCAGGGACACAGCCTGACCAGCAATGTCATCAGGCAAAAAAAAAGGTTTTGCTGAGCAATGGGCCTGTGATACATGAAAACAACCATGGCAGTCCATTTGTACTGACGGGGGCGCATTCTGGGGGTACAGCTAAAGCCATGAGGTCACAGCTGGCTCTGAGGTCACAGAGGTCCCAGAGCCCTGTGGTTGCACAGCAGCACAAGGACCAAGCAGTCAGTCCCTGAGCACAACTGTTGCAGCAGCAGTGGGGCTGACATTGGGACAGCCATGTCAGGACAGTGGTGGCAGCAAGAGTTGCGGGACTGGCAGAGGGCAAGGCACCATGGCCCTTGCTCTGCGCCTCTTCCTGCTGCTCCTCCTGGCCGTGGCCCTGCCTGCCAGGGCTGCACAGGCTGCTCCGCTTCGAGTGCGGGGAGCAGGTGAGCTGGCAGCCTGGCTCCCCTTTCTTAGGACAGCGCTCCCTGCTCCCCGGGAAGCGCTGGGGATGGTTTTCCCCAGGCCTTTAGGGAGGGTTTCCTCTGGAGGAGGGAGAGAGCCCCCATGGGCCCTGGGCAACCCCTGTTTCTACTCAGGGATGTGTCACAGGGCATGGAAAGAGGGTGGAGAGTGACCAGGAGCCAGCCAGAGCTCCCCCAGGCCCCTGTGCAGCTTTGGCCTTGTCCATTCACATCTGGCTCCCACTGCCATACCGATACCCGTGCAGTGCCCAGTTCCTAAGGGAGAGGGGATCCCAGCACACCATGGAAATGGTTCTGATCTGTACTCCATCTAGATTTGGATTGTGACTTGGATTATTTGGAAATGCTGGTGAATGATGGTTTGAAAACCTTGCCAGATGCGGGAGGCAAGTTCGCAATGTACATTTCCTGACAAAATAATCAGTGTCAATCTTAAAAGACCTCTCTTTCACCATTTCCCCTAAATTCCACTGAAGGTTGATGGATTCAGGAAAGCTTGCCCCGCTCCCTTCTGGAGCCCTGAGGGATCCCACAGGATCTCGGTCAGAGGGAGGATGGAGCATTTAGCTGTCCGTCTTTCCCCTGTCTGCAATGCCAGTGTGTCCTTCTGTGTGCTCTGTGCAGCCACAGAGAAGAGCAGAGAGGAAAGCGGCCGGGCCCAGGGATGTGCCCCAGGCCTTAGCCTTGCCTGCAGCCTTAGGATCTCCTGCAGTGCCACAGGAGCTGTTCTGTCCTGCCTTTCTTTGCAGCTGAACCTGTTGGTGAAGGTGATCTGGATTCCAAGCCCACGACCAGGACTGAGCCTCTGGGAGATGGGCAGGGTTGGTCAAAGCCTTTCCCCTGGGAGAGCTGCCAGCTCAGAGCCCAAAGCTCGGCCAGGGGAGCATCGCTGCAGGTGCCAGGACAGATCCATGCACGCATGTGCCCTCGCCCTGCGCCATCCCTTCACTGCTCCTGTGGTTCAGTGGTGGCCGTGCAGATGAGCAGAGATGACAGAAGGTTCTGTGGCTGTTGAGTTACAGGTGTGTCTGCAGGGAGGACTTTTCAAGCTCCTTTACCTGATCCTGCTCACAAGCCCAGCTCCCATCTCAGGGGTGAGTAGTCTGTCCCTGCTGACCCCACAGGGTGAGCCCTACTTTTGTGGTATCCTTTAATGGGAAATTGAGCTGTTTTGCTCAAAGGTCCTCTGATAAGGAACAACAAAGCTACAGGACACAAATTTCCCCATGAGCCATCTGAACACATGAGCCAAATGCTGAAGGAAAGCAGCAGGCAGGATAAGGTGGATGCATTCCCTCAGCCTTCCCCTGGGGCTCAGCAGCCGAGGGCTTTGGCTGCACATCTGGACAAGCCCTGCCTGGCACAGCAGGAAGGGAAGGGATTCATGGACGCCTCGCTGCCCCGCTGCTGCTTCCACGCCCTGCAGGGCTGTTTCCCAGCCTGGCCTGGCTGCAGCTTCTCCCCAGCCTCTGCAGGAAGGCATTTGGCAGCAGCTGACAGGCAGGCCAAACTGCACCACAGGCCATGCACACCCTGAGATTCCCTGCAATTTACTGGTCTCTGGGAAGATCAGGAAGGGCACCTGTTTGGAGCTGGGAGGGCCCTGGCTCATCATGAAGTGTCTGGCCATTTTCCTCATCCAAGCACTTTAACAAGAACTGCATCCTGAAAATGCCACCTCCCCAATGGTGAACAGCCCCATCTGATCCACCTCTCCATTTTCCTTTATCAAGGGATCTACCAAATATGTCCACAGTAGAAGGCACATTCCAGAGAAAGCAGTGGCCGATTGGCAGCCCCAGCTGCAGGAAGGAAGGCCATGCCAGACACGGGCACAGGCACAGGAGGTAACTGCTGTGCAGTGATCACCCCTCGGCGGGGCTGTGTGGCAGCAGCTCTTCCCCCAGGGCCTGCCCTTGCATTGCCCAGCAGCAGCCAAAGCTGGAGGCACCTCTGGAGGCTTGGAGGCCTCTGGAGCTCCTTCACAGCCCCGGGGAAACGGGACTCGTGCACCAACGTCCCTCCCACTGCAGCTGCTCTGGAGCTGGCCCTGAGTGCCCAGAGGCCCAAGGCATAGGAGCAGCCCCGAGCGGGAGCCCTGCCATGAGCCCAGGGCCAGAGCCAGCCCTGGCTCCCGACTGAGCAGGGGCTGCACTGGGTTTTGACAGAGCCTGACTCTGTCCCGTGGGGCTGGGGGAGCTGTCACGGGGCAGGGAGGGACAGGGCTGGCAGGGGCTGCTCAGGGATGGGTTTGGCACCTGTGCCTCGAAGCAGCGACTGCCCAAGCAGCTGCGCCGCCCCCGGGCTCTCCTCCCGGCCTGCTGGGCTCTGTTGGGAGGCACAGCCTGTGCCAAGGGGCGGCAAGGTGCCTGCAGGCCCCAGCTCTGAGGGAAACAGAGAACGTCCTGCCCAGATCCACCGTGCTGCCAGCTCAGCAGTGCAGCACAGAACGGGCTCACGCTCCCCTTTTCTCCCACACGTGCAGCCGGCCCCCCAGCACGTGTTCCTGATTCCCAGGGGAGGCATGGAAAGGGTTTCTGTAAGGGAACAGGCTGCTGGCTTGGGGTCATAGCAGGCCTGCTTTTTTTGGAGCTTATTTTCATCTTGTGCTGTGTCGGAATTTGGTGTTATTGAAGAGAAAGCAGTGAGTTTTTGTTCATCTTTCCCCTCAAACAGCTTCTTTTGAAAATCTAATGTAGACAGCAAATGTTCCCAGAGAGGCTGCAGTGGAGTTTGGTCAGTCCATGATTGTCCAAATAACTCTGCTGAGGGTTCTGCTGCTGCCCAGTGCTTTCTGTGGCCTCTTCATTGCTGGGCCTTGTCCTGGGGGCCCGCTGGGGCTGCAGCCAGTGCTGGCTCCCACTGAGGCTGCCTGGCCAAGAGCAGCCCCAGGGGTACAGGGCAGAGGCAAAGCAAGGTGGGGAGGAGAAAGAGCAGGGACGAGCTTGCCCTGGAAAGGCAGAGGCGCTTTGGGGCCCGCTCCTGGCCAGGGACCCTGCCCAGAGCCGTCCCCTGCCCACCAGGGCCGTGAGGGGCAGCTGTGCAGCTGGGCAAGGCTGTGCCAGCAGCTCCAGCTGTGCTGGGGAGCCTTGCCAGCCCTGGGCCCTGCTGTGCAGGAGGGTCTCTCTGTGCCACTGGCAGCTGGGGCCTCAGCCACCTCCTCTCTTCACAGGAGCACCTCTGCAGCTTTACAAGACTGGCCGCACACCTCCGTTTTGGAGAACTGGACCTGTCACCTGATATCTCCATACACATATCCGTTGTCCCTTCCACAGCTGCATTTCCAATTTGTTCCTAGGCACATGCTTCTGCAATCACCACCCAGAACAGGACTCTCTATCCCCAAAAGCACTGGCCCTGGTTTCCAGCCAGGCCAGGAGGTGCAGCCCTCCTGCCAGGGAAGGGCCTTGTGTCCAGCAACATCTTTGGGCTTCAGCTCAGGTGTCTGTGTGCTACCACCAGCACTGGCAGAGCCACTTGTCTGGGCAGAGCCAGGGATGGCAGGCAGGAGTCAGGAATGGGGCTCCTCAGAAAAAGCGACTCCATTTTGCCTTCATTTACATTTTTACACAGCAGACATGTTTTGGAAATATTCAGAACTTTTTTAATAGAAAAAAATCCCCAAATATTTCTTCCCTTTTCACATAATGGTTTAGGATTTTTCGAAATATTTTAGAATTCTGGAAAATTAAGAACACTTTTACACTTGGGGAATAAAAAATAAAATTTCATTTCATTGGTAATCTTTACTCTAAAAAGACCTAAGTCATCAAAAGACCTCTAGTGTACTGGAGAGGCTCTTTTCCCACTGGAGATTTTTACCCAGTGACAATCAAATTAAAACATTTTCCCTGATATTTTCCGGGATTTCTGACAAGCTCACGTCTCACTCTTCAGAGGCAAACTTTGGGCACAGTGGGAATCTCCTGCTTTTGAAGGGGTTCTCTGTGTGCCAGCTGCAACTGAGCCTCAGCACCCTCCTGTCTCAACAGGCGTCCATCTGCAGATTCACAGGAGTGGCCAAACACCTCAGTCTGGGACACCTGTACCAGACCTTCCCCATCTCCATGCCCAGGCCCAGTGTCCCTGTCACAGCTGCTTTACCAGCTTGCTGCTGTGCCCATGCTGCCACCATGCAAACAAGGTCCTCCCCCCTGAAGCCCCTGGCCTTGCTCTCTGGCCCCTACTGAAGGTGGGATGGGCTTGGCCCAGTTCTGCTGCTGCAATAAGGAGATGGAGCTGTCACCCCAGTGTCCAGGTGTTAGCAGCAGCAAAGCCCAGCCAGCACCAGCCCTGGCTGAGCTCCATGCCCAGGGGCAGCCGTGGATGCCCATGGGGTGGGCAGTGTTCTAGGGTGACTGGTATCCCCATCCGTCTGTGTTCTGGATATTATGTTCTGTACCTTTATGACTCTCTCTGCAGAGTGAAAGGTTTTTTTGGGCCTTTTATCAGCCACTTGGCGGGACATACAGTTAGCACAGTACATAGTGCTGCTTTTTTGCTATTTGCCCTGCTTTTTGCTTTTGCTCTTGCTTCTTCTTTGCTTCTGCTTGCTCTTGCTTTTTTCCCCCCCCCCCTCTTCTCATTAGTTAATTTAGCTAAACAGTCCAATTTCCTTCCTGGACTGTTTCCCCATTCCTGTTTGGACCTAACGACCTCCAGACTGGGAACTGGAAACACCGAGAGAGAGTTTGGATCTGGTGGCTGCACCAGCTGCCCCAGCGCTGGAGGGACTGATAACAGCGACCACCCCCAGGAGAGACCTTCTTAATTTGTTGTCATCTTCAGAGCGGTGAAAGAGTGGTGTCATCCGGTATTGTTAATTTTGTGTGCTGGGTTGCTGTGCTTGTCAAATAAACAGGTTCTGTCCACCACTCTTCAAGGAATTCTTCCTGAACCAGTTGAGGGGACGGGCCGTGTGGGTTTGCTTTCTAGAGAGGCCCCTTTTGGAGATTCTCTCCCAAAATGGCCCTACAGCAGGACAGGCAGGCAGGAGCCAGGCAGGGGCTGCTGTGACCAGCGACAGGGCCCCAAGGGAAGCCATCGAGAACACTCCAGAGACACAGTCTGACCAGCAATTCCAGTAGGCGACAAAAAAGGTTTTACTGAGCAATGGCCTGTGATACATGAAAACAACCATGGCAGTCCATTTATACAGAAGGGGGTGTACTCTGGGGGTACAGCTAAGGCCATGTGGTCACAGCAGGCTCAGGGGTCACAGCAGGCTGAGGTCACAGCTGGCTCTGAGGTCACAGAGGTCCCAGAGCCCCGTGGTTGCACAGCAGCACAAGGACCGAGCAGTCAGTCCCTGAGCACAACTGTTGCAGCAGCAGCGGCGGTGGCAGCAGTGGTGCTGACATTGGGACAGCGGTGTCAGGACAGCAGTGGCAGCAAGAGCTGTGGAACTGGCAGAGGGCAAGGCACCATGGCCCTTGCTCTGCGCCTCTTCCTGCTGCTCCTCCTGGCCGTGGCCCTGCCTGCCAGGGCTGCCCAGGCTGCTCCGATGAAAGTGCAAGGAGCAGGTGAGCCAGCAGCCTGGCTCCCCTTTCCTGGGACAGCGCTCTCTGCTCCCCAGGATGCACTGGGGAGTGTTTTCCCCAGGTCTTTAGAGAGGTTTTCCTCCTGGGGAGGGAGAGAGCCCCCTTGCGCTCTGTGTAGCACCTGTTTCCTCCCCAGGGATGTGTCACAGGACATTTAAAGAGGGTGGAGATTACTAGAGCCAACCCAGAGCTCCCCAGGTCCTTGTGCAGTCAGGCCTTGTCCATTCACACCTGGCTCCCACAGCTTTACCCAACCCCGGTGCAGTGCCCAGTTCCCCAAGGGTGAGAGGGATCCCAGCACACCATGGAAATGGGTCTAATCTCTGCTCCTCTCCAGTCTGGGATCGCAACTTGCATTATCTAGATGTCATATGGATGAAAGCATGAAAATTTTGGAGGATGCTGAAGGTAATTTCTCCCTGCGCCTTTCTAAGAGAATAATCCATGTCTATGTGGCAACAGCTCACTCATGAGCCATTTCCCTTAACATGCTCTCACAATTGATGGAATCTGGAATTCTTGCCCTGCTCCCTTCTGGAGCCCCGAGTGGTCCCACAGGATCTCTGTCAGTGGGAGGATGGAGCATTTAGCTGTCCATCTTCCTCCTGTGTACAATGCCAGTGTGTCCTTTCGTGTTCTCTATGCAGCCACAGAGAAGAGCAGAGAGGGAAGGGGCCGGACCCAGGGCTGTGCCCCAGGGATCTGAGAATTCCCTGCAGCCTGAGGGTCTCCTGCAGTGCCACGGGTGCTGTTCTGTCTTGCCTTTCTTTGCAGCTGAACCTGTTGGTGAAGGTGATCTGGCTTCCAAGCCCACGACCAGGACTGAGCCTCTGGGAGATGGGCAGGGTAGGTCAAGGCCTTTCCCCTGGGAGAGCTGCCAGCTCAGACCCCAAAGCTCGGCCAGAGGAGCATCGCTGCAAGTGCCAGGACAGAGCCATGCACGTGTGGGCCCTCGCCCTGTTCCATCCACTCATGGCTCCTGTGGTTCAGTGGTGGCCGTGCAGATGAGCAGAGATGACAGAAGGTTCTGTGGCTGTTGAGTTACAGGTGTGTCTGCAGAGAGGACTTCTCAAGCTCCTTTGATGGTTCCTCCTCACAAGCTCAGCTCCCATCGCACGGGTGAGTAGTCTGTCCCTGCTGACCAAACAGGCTGGGTCTTCCTTTTGTGGGATCCATTCATGGGAAATGGAACCATGTTGCTGTAAGGTCCTCCAGTGGGAAAGAAAAAATCTACAGGACACAAGAAACCCCATGATCCCTCTGAAAACATGTTTCAAATGCTGAAGGAAAAGCAGCAGGCAGGACAAGGTGGGTGCATTCCCTCAGCCTTCCCCTGGGGCTCAGCAGCCGAGGGCTTTGGCTGCACATCTGGACACGCCGTGCCCGGCACAGCAGGAAGGGAAGGGATCCATGGAAGCCTCACTGCCCCGCTGCTGCTTCCACACCCTGCAGGGCTGTTTCCCAGCCTGGCCTGGCTGCAGCTACTCCCCAGCCTCTGCAGGAAGGCTTTTGACAGCAGCTGACAAGAAGCCCAAACTGCTCCATGGGCATGAGATCCCCTGCAATTTCCCCATCTCCAGGCAAATGAGAAGGGGCAGCTGTTTGGAGAACAGAGGGCCCTGGCCGAGCCAAAAATTTGATAGGGACTACCTGATTCTTAACCCTGTCTTTGACAAGCATTGGCTCCTGAAGATGCCACCTCCCCAATGGGGAACAGCCCCACCTAATCGAGCAGTGCCTCATCCTTTCTCCAGAAGCAGATGCAGAGGCTGTGCTGGAGGTTTCCTGGAGGAAGAAATGGCTCATTGGCAGCCTCTGCTGCAGGAAGGGAGGCAAAGCCAGGCACAGTCACAGGAGGTAATTGCTGTGCCTCTGGGCCTGAGCCCTGCTGAGGCTTGAGCTGCCCTCTGTGCTGCTTGGCACTGCAGGCACAGCCAGGACAAGACGGGCACAGCCCAGAGGAATTATCCCAAGCAGGCTCAGGGCACTCGGGTACTGAGCTGTCCTGCTGGGGTCCCTCCAAGGGAGACACGTCCTGAAACCTGGGAGCAGCTGCACGGGGTGGGAAAAGGGGAGGGGGGAGAGCAAGGCTGCATTGGGTCCTGAGAAGGCCTGGCTATTTTCCCCTGGGCTGTAGCATTAGTCCCAGGGGAAAGAGGGATGGAGAGATAGAAGAAGGTAGGAAGGTTGGGAGAAAGGGCAGGAGGGACAGAGGGACAGGGGTATAGCTGTGGCACAGCTTGCTGCAGTTTTCCCCCGGGCTTTAGCAAGAGTTTCAGCTGTGGGAGTGAGAGCCCGCAGGGCCCTGGGCTGCTTAAGCCACCCCACCTGGGATGTCGCACAGGGCATGGAAGGAGGGTGGAGATTGACCGAGAGCCAGCCCAGATCTCCCCAGGGCCCTGTGCCTTTGGCCATGTCCATTTTCATATGGCTCCCACGGCCTTTACCAACCTCTTTGCACTGCCCAATTCCCAGAGGCAGAAGGGGATCGCAGCATGCCCTGAAAAATGTTCTCATCTGTGCTCCATTCTAGATGAGGTTGCTGGGAAGACTTCTCCATTAGATTGGTTGAATAAAGTTTTGAAGCCATTGGAACATCCTGCAGGTATGTTCTCACTGCCCAACCAAGGAATATTGTTGACAACTTAGCAGGAACCAGGGAACAGAAGGTTCTGTGGCTCTTGAGTTTTAGGTGTGTCTGCAAAGAGGACTTTTCCTGACCCTTTGCTGATTCCTACACGGCAGCCTGGCTCCCATCGCAGGGGTGAGTAGTGTATCCCTGCTGACGCCACAGGCTGAGCCCTGCTTTTGTGGGATCCCTTCCTGGGAAATGGAACTACTTTTTGTGAAGGTCCTCTGAGATGGAAGAACAAAGCCACATCGTACAAGAAACCCCATGAGCCAAACAACATCTTGAAACAAATGGTGACAGAACTGCACAAACGGAATGGTGAGAGCATTTCCCTCAGCCTTGTCCTGGGCCTCAGCAGCTGGGGGCTTTGGCTGCACATCTGGACACGGCGTGCCCAGCACAGCAGGAAGGGATCCATGGCAGCCTCACTGCCCCGCTGCTGCTTCCATGCCCTGCAGGGCTGTTTCCCAGCCTCTGCAGAAAGGCATTTGGCAGAAGCTGAGAGGAAGCCCAAACTGCACTACGGGCATGAGCTCCCCTGCAATTTCCCAGTCCCCAGGCACATCCTGAGGGGTGATTGCTTGGAGGAGGGAGGGCCACAGCTAGCCCCAAGGGCCTGGGAGCATCAGGATTTTCCTGATTTTTATCCATGTCTTGGACATGGATAAAAATCAAGTATTGCCTCCTGAAGAGGCCACCTCCCTGATGTGCAAGTGATTCCAGCTGATCCAGCTGTGCCTATTCCTTTCTCAAGGGATGGACAGAGAGGCTCTATGGAAGGCTGCATTTCCTGCAGGAAGGGAGGCGATGTCAGGCACAGTCACAGGAGGTAATTGCTGTGCCTCTGGGCCTGAGCCCTGCTGAGGCTTGAGCTGCCCTCTCTGCTGCTTGGCACTGTGAGCACAGCCCGGACAAGACGGGCACAGCCCAGAGAAATTATCCTGAGCAGGCTCAGGGCACTCAGGTACAGAGCTGTCCTTCTGGGGTCCCTCCATGGAAGACATGTCTGGAAACCTGAGAACGGCTGCATGGGGTGCCCATGGTGGGGAAAGGGCAGAGGGGGAGAGAAAGGCTCCAGTGGGTCCTGACAAGGGCCTGGCTGGTTGCCTTTGGGCTAGGGAAGCTGATCCACAGGCAGGTGGGGAAGCAGGAGAGAGTGACAGAGGGACAGAGGGTTAGTTGTGGCGCTACCTGCTGCAGATTTTTCCAATCATTTAGTGAGGGTTTCCTGTGTGGGAGGGAGAGAGCCCCAGGGCCCTGGGCTGCTCCAGCTGCCTCTCCAGGGATGTTCCACGGGGACTGCAAAGAGTCTGGACAGTGACCAGAAGCCACAGGCTCCCACAGCACAACCCCAGCGCCTTGCAATACTCAGTTCCCTAAAAAAGAAAGGGATCCCAGCACACCATGGAAATGGTAGTGTAGGATCTGTGCTCCCTTCTAGATTGGGATCATGACTTGGATTATTTGCAAATGCTGGTGTTTCTTGGTTTAATGACCTTGCCAGATGCTGGAGACAAGTTCTCAATCTACATTTCCTGACAGAATAATCCATGTCAATGTGGCAAGACCTCATTCATGTGGCATTTCCCTTAAGTTCCATGAAGGTTGATCAGTTCTGGAAATCTTGCCCTGCTCCCTTCTGGAGCCCTGAGAGATCCCACAGGATGGCTTTCAGTGGGAGGAAGGAGCATTTAGCTGTCCATCTTTCTCCCATGTTCAATGCCAGTGTGTCCTTCCATGTCCTCTGTGCAGCCACAGAGAAGAGTAGAGAGGGAATGGGCCGGGCCCAAGGCTGTGCCCCAGGGCTGAGCCTTTCTCAGCTCCTCTGCCAGCCCCAGGGAGCCTGAGCTGCTCCTGCTGCCACTGCCTAGCCCTGGCCTTTCCTGGGGCTGGGTTTAGAGCTGCTGACAGATCTAGGGGGTCCTTTCTACCCAAACTGCCCTGCAAGGGGCTCCTTCCACCCCAGTGTGGGGCCACTGAAGGCACCTGGTCCCCCTGCTCCTGCTCCTGAGTGGAATGCAGAGCTGAGGGAGTGCCTTGGAGGGCAGCAATCACCCAGGTGCCCTCACTGCCACTCGGGTCTGAAGGAAAATCATCAGCAGTGTCACAAGACCTGTTCTGTCCTGCCTTTCTTTGCAGATGAACCTGTTGGTGAAAGTGACCTGGCTTCCCAGCCAACATTCAGGATAAAGCCTCTGGGATATGGGCAGGGTAGGTCAAGGCCTTTTCCCTGGGAGAGCTGCCAGCTCAGAGCCCAAAGCTTGGTCAGGGGGGCATCGCTGCAGGTGCCAGGACAGAGCCATGCACATGTGTGCGCTCACCCTGTGCGATCTCCTCTGAACTTCTGCTCAGCACTGCAGCTATTTGGAGGAGGGTGGGGCCTGGCCCAGCCCCAAAAGCCCCGATGTTTTTCGAATCTTGTCCATGTTTTTAATAAGCACGACGCGCTGAAGACGCCACCAAAGAAAAGGGGAATTTTTCCATCAGATCCAGCTGGTTTTTTTTTGTTTCTCCAGTGAGGCACCAAAAGGCAAGACAAAAGGAGGTGATTCCCCAAGGAAGCAGAGGCCAATTGACAGCTCCTGCTGCCAGAAAGAAAGCCATGCCAGAGACGGGCACAGGCACAGGAGGTAACTGCTGTGCGGGGCTCAGCCCTCTGCGGGGCTGTGTGGCAGCAGCTCTTCCCCCAGGGCCTGCCCTTGCACGGCCCGGCAGCAGCCAAAGCTGGAGTCGACTCTGGAGGTTTGGAGACATTTGGAGAGCTCGTTCACAGCCCCGGGGAAACGGGACTCGTGCACCAACGTCCCTCCCACTGCAGCTGCTCCAGAGCTGGCCCTGAGTGCCCAGAGGCCCAAGGCATAGGAGCAGCCCCGAGCGGGAGCCCTGCCATGAGCCCAGGGCCAGAGCCAGCCCTGGCTCCCGACTGGGCAGGGGCTGCACTGGGTCCTGACAGGGCCTGACTCTGTCCCCTGGGGCTGGGGGAGCTGTCACGGGGCAGGGAGGGCCAGGGCTGGCAGGGGCTGCTCAGGGATGGGTTTGGCACCTGTGCCTCGAAGCAGCGACTGCCCAAGCAGCTGCGCCGCCCCCGGGCTCTCCTCCCGGCCTGCTGGGCTCTGTTGGGAGGCACAGCCTGTGCCAAGGGGCGGCAAGGTGCCTGCAGGCCCCAGCTCTGGGGGAAAGGGAGAGCGTCCTGCCCGGATCCACCGTGCTGCCAGCTCAGCAGTGCAGCACAGCACGGGCTCACGCTCCCCATCGCTCCCACAGGTCCAGCCTGCCCCACAGCACGTGTTCCTGATTCCCAGAAGGGCCCTGGAAAGGGTTTCTCTAAGGAAAAAGGCTGCTTGCTAGGGCTAATAGCAGGCCTGCTTGTTTTGGAGCTTATCTTCATTTTATGCTGTGTGCGAATTTGGAATTGCTGGAAGAGAAAACAGTGAGTGTTTTCTTCATCTTTCCCTCAAACAGCATAATTTTACAGTCAAATGTAGACAGGGAACATTCATAGTGAGGCTGCAGTTGAGTTGTGGACAGTCTGTAACTGTCCAAATAACTCTGCTGAGGGTTCTGCTGCTGCCCAGTGCTTTCTGTGGCCTCTTCATTGCTGGGCCTTGTCCTGGGGGCCCGCTGGGGCTGCAGCCAGTGCTGGCTCCCACTGAGGCTGCCTGGCCAAGAGCAGCCCCAGGGACACAGGGCAGAGACAAAGCAAGGTGGGGAGGAGAAAGAGCAGGGACGAGCTTGCCCTGGAAAGGCAGAGGCGCTCTGGGGCCCGCTCCTGGCCAGAGACCCTGCCTAGAGCTCTCCCTGCTCACCGGGGCCGTGAGGGGCAGCTGTGCAGCTGGGCCAGGCTGTGCCAGCAGCTCCAGCCATGCTGGGGAGCCTTGCCAGCTCTGGGCCCTGATGTGCAGGAGGGTCCCTGTTTGCCACTGGCAGTGGGGCCTCAGCCACCTCCTCTCTCCACAGGAGCACCTCTACAGAATCACAAGACCAGCCAAATAACTCAGACAGGGAATACTGTACCTGTCATCTTGCATTTCTGTGCCAGTGTTCGTTTTCTCATCGACAGCTCCATTACAAGCTTATTGCTAGGGACATGCTGGTTACACCAGCCCCCAGAGCAGGACCCTCTGTCCCCAGAGGTGCTGGCCCCGGTGTCCAGACCAGGCCAGGAGGTGCAGCCCTCCTTCCAGGGAAGAGCCTGAGTCCAGCAACATCTTTGGGCTTCAGCTCAGGTGTCTGTGTGCTAACCCCAGCACTGGCAGAGCTGTATGTCTGGGCACAGCCAGGGGTGGCAGGCAGTAACCAGCATGGGCTCCTGAAAAAAAGCTATCACATTTTTCCTTTATTTTTTACAAAGCAGAAGATTTTTAAAATATTTAGAAACATTTTTGTAGAAAAAAATTCCAAAATATTTCTTTCTTTTTCCCATAATAGTTTAGGATTTTTAAATGAAGTTTTAGATTTTTGACAAATTTGACAATTTACACTTGTAGAATAAAAAATAAAACAACATTTCATCGGTAATCTTTACTCTAGAAAGAACTCAGTCATCACAAGACTCCTAGTCTACTGGAGAGGCTCTTTTTCCACTGGAGATTTTTATCTAGTGACAACAACCAACTATAAATATTTTCCCTGATTTTTCCTGGAATTCTCACAAGCTCACCTATCAGTCTTCAGAGGCAAACGCTGAGCACAGTGGGAATCTCCTGTTGTACAGGAGAGTCTCTGTGTGCCAGCTGCAACTGGGACCTCAGCAAACTCCTGTTTCAACAGGCGTCCATCTGCAGATTCACAGGAGGGGCCAAACACCTCAGTCTGGGACACCTGTACAGTACCTTCCCCATCTCCATGCCCATGCCCAGTGTCCCTGTCACAGCTGCTTTACCAGCTTGTTGCTCAGCCGATGCTGCCACCACCCAACCAAATCCTCACCCCCTGAAGGCCCTGGCCCTGCTCTCTGGCCCCTACTGAAGGTGGGCAGGGCTTGGCCCAGCTCTTCTGTGGCAATAAAGAGATGGAGCTGTCACCCCAGTGTCTGGGTGGCAGCAGCAGCAAAGCCCAGCCAGCACCAGCCCTGGCTGAGCTCCATGCCCAGGAGCAGCCGTGGATGCCCACGGTGTGGACAGACAGGAGCCAGGCAGGAGCTGCTGTGAGCAGCGGCGGAGCCCCGAGGGCTAAGGGAGCCCATGCTGTGCATGCCGGGACTAAGAGTACATTTCCTTCCCTGGGATCATCTGAGCTTGGAACTCCGCTAGTGGCATGCCCATCGAGAGCATCTCCAGGGACACAGTCTGACCAACAATTCCACCAGGCGACAAAAAAGGTTTTACTGAGCAATGGCCTGTGATACATGAAAACAACCATAGCAGTCCATTTGTACAGATGGGGGGGCACTCTGGGGGTACAGCTAAGGCCATGAGGTCACAGCAGGCTCTGAGGTCACAGAGGTCCCAGAGCCCTGTGATTACACAGCAGCACAAGGACCGAGCAGTCAGTCCCTGAGCACAACTGTTGCAGCAGCAGCGGCTGTGGCAGCAGTGGTGCTGACATTGGGACAGCGGTGTCAGGACAGCGGTGGCAGCAAGAGCTGCGGGACTGGCAGAGGGCAAGGCACCATGGCCCTTGCTCTGCGCCTCTTCCTGCTGCTCCTCCTGGCCGTGGCCCTGCCTGCCAGGGCTGCCCAGGCTGCTCCACTGAAAGTGCAGAGAGCAGGTGAGCTGGCAGCCTGGCTCCCCTTTCCTGGGACAGCACTCCCTGCTCCACAGGAAGTGCTGGGGATGGTTTTCCCCAGGCCTTTAGGGAGGGTTTCCTCTGGGAGAGGGAGAGAGCTCTCATGGGCTCTGGGCAGCCCCTGTTTCCTCCGCAGGGATGTGTCACAGGGCATGGAAAGAGGGTGGAGAGTGACCAAGAGCCAGCCCAGAGCTCCCCAGGCCCTTGTGCAGCTTTGGCCTTGTTCATTCAGACCTGGCTCCCACGGCCTTACCCGACCCCGGTGCAGTTCCCAGCTCCCTAACGGACAGGGGGATCCCAGCACACCATGGAAATGGGTCGCATCTCCCCTCTCCTCCAGACTGGGATCGCAAATTGCATTATCTAGATGACCTATTGGATGACAGCTTGAAAATATTGGAGGATGCTGGAGGTAAGTTCTCCCTGTGCCTTTCCTAAGAGAAACACACATGTCTATGTGTCAAGAGCTGACTCTTGAGCCATTTCCCTTAACATAATCTCAGCATTAAAGGAATCTCGAATTCTCACTGCTCCCTTCGCATGCCCTGAGTGATCCCATAGGATTGCTGTCAGGGGGAAGAAGGAGCATTTAGCTTTCCCTCTTCTTCCCCTGTGTAATGCCAGTGTGTCCTTCCGTGTGCTTGGTGCAGCCGTGGAGAGGAGCAGAGAGGGAAGGGGCCGAGCCCAGGGCTGTGCCCCAGGGCTGAGCATTTCTCAGCTCCTCTGCCAGCCCCATGGAGCCTGACCTGATCCTGCTGCCACTGCCAAGACCTGGCCCTGCCTGAAGCTGCATTTAGAGCTGCTGGCAGATCCAGGGTGTCCTTTCTGCCCCTACTGCCCTGTAAGGGGCTCCTTCCATCCCAGTGTGGGGCCACTGAAGGCACCTGGTACCCCTGCTCCTGTTCCTGAGAGGAAGGCAGAGCTGAGGGAGTGCCTTGGAGGACACCAGTCACCCAGGTGCCCTCACTGACACTGGGGCCTGAAGGTAAATCTTCAGCAGTGACACAGGAGCTGTAGTGTCCTGCTGTTCTCTATAGATGAACCTGATGATGCAGATTATCCTGGTGACAAAGATGATCAGGCTTCCCAACCCATACCCGTTACTCAGCATCTGGGAGATGGGCAGGGTAGGTCAAGGCCGTTCCCCTGGGAGAGCTGCCAGCTCAGAGCCAGAAGCGTGGCCAGGGGGCATTGCTGCAGGTACCAGAACAGAGCCATGCATGTGTGTGCCCTGGCCCTGCTCGATCCCCTCACCGCTCCTGTG
>NC_066326.1:19668558-19694862 GCF_022539315.1 Serinus canaria | reverse complement strand
TGGAGTGTGTCCAGAGCTCCCCAAGCCCCTGTGCACCTTTGGCCATGTCCTTTCATATGGCTCCCATGGCCTTTACCAACCTCCTTGCAGTGCCCAATTCCCAGAGGCAGAAGGGAATTGCAGCATGCCCTGAAAAATGTTCTCATCTGTGCTCCAATCTAGATGAGGTTGCTGGGAAAACTTCTCCATTAGATTGGTTGAATAAAGTTTTGAAGCCATTGGAACCTCCTGCAGGTATGTTCTCACTGCCCAACCAAGGAATATTGTTGACAACTGAGCAGGAACCAGGAAAAAGAAGGTTCTGCGGCTCTTGAGTTATAGGTGTGTCTGCAAAGAGAACATTTCCTGACCCTTTGCTGATTCCTACCCAGCAGCCTGGCTCCCATCGCAGGGGTGAGTAGTATATCCCTGCTGACCCCACAGGCTGAGCCCTGCTTTTGTGGGATCCCTTCCTGGGATATGGAACTACTTTTTGTGAAGATCCTCTTACATGGAAGAACAAAGCCACATGGCACAAGAAACCCCATGAGCCAAAAAACATCCTGAAACAAATGGTGACAGAACTGCACAAAGGGAATGGTGAAAGCATTTCCCTCAGCCTTGTCCTGGGGCTCAGCACCTGGGGGCTTTGGCGGCACGTCTGGACACGCCATGCCCAGCACAGCAGGAGGGGATCCATGGCAGCCTCACTGCCCCACTGCTGCTTCCACGCCCTGCAGGGCTGTTTCCCAGCCTGGCCTGGCTGCAGCTTCTCCCCAACCACTGCAGGAAGGCATTTGGCAGCAGCTGACAGGCAGCCAAAACTGCACTATGGGCATGAGCTCCCCTGCAATTTCCCAGTCCCCAGGCACATCCTGAGGGGTGGCTGCTTGGAGGAGACAGGGCCATAGCCTGCCCCAAGGGCCTGGGACGAACAGGATTTTCCTGATTTTTATCTATGTCTTGGACAAGTATTGCCTCCTGAAGAGGCCACCTCCCTGCTCCCTGATTTGCAATGATTCCAGCTGATCCAGCTGTTCCTAATTCCTTTCTCAAGGGATGGACAGAGAGGCTCTATGGAAGGCTGCATTTCCTGCAGAAAGGGAAGCGATTCCAGGCACAGTCACTGGAGGTAATTGCTGTGCCTCTGGGCCTCAACCCTGCTGAGGCTTGAGCTGCCCTCTCTGCTGCTTGGCACTGCAGGCAAAGCCGGGAAAAGACAGTCACAGCCCAAAGGAATTATCCCGAGCAGGCTCACGGCACTCGGGTACTGAGCTGTCCTGCTGGGGTCCCTCCGTGGGAGACACGTCCCAAAACCTGGGAGCGACTGCACGGGGTGCTCGTGGTGGGGAAAGGCAGAGGGGGAGAGCAAGGCTCCAATGGGTCCTGAGAGGGCCTGGCTGTTTGCCTTTGGGCTGGAGAAGCTGTTCCACATGCAGGTGGGGAAGAAGGAGAGAATGACAGAGGGACAGAGGGTTAGTTGTGGCACTGCCTGATGCAGATTTTTCCAAGCATTTAGTGAGGGTTTCCTGTGTGGGAGAGAGAGAGCCCCAGGGCCCTGGGCTGCTCCAGCTGCCTCTCCAGGGATGTTCCACGGGGACTGCAAAGAGTCTGGAAAGTGACCCGAAGCCACAGGCTCCCACAGCCAAATTCCAGCGCCTTGCAGTGCCCAGTTCCCTAAAAAAGAAAGGGATCCCAGCACACCATGGAAATGGTAGTGTAGGATCAGTGCTCCCTTCTAGATTGGGATCATGACTTGGATTATTTGTAAATGCTGGTGTATCTTGGTTTAAAGACCTTGCCAGATGCTGGAGACAAGTTCTCAATTTACATTTCCTGACAGAAGAATCCATGTCAATGTGGCAAGACCTCATTCATGTGGCATATCCCTTAAGTTCCACTGAAGGTTAATCAGTTCTGCAAATCTTGCCCTGCTCCCTTCTGGAGCCCTGAAAGATTACACAGGATGGCTTTCAGTGGGAGGAAGGAGCATTTAGCTGTCCATCTTTCTCCCATGAGCAATGCCAGTGTGTCCTTCCGTGTGCTCTGTGCAGCCACTGAGAAGAGCAGAGAGGGAATGGGCCTTGCCCAGGGCTGTGCCCCAGGGTTTAGCCTTTCACAGCTCCTCTGCCAGCCCCAGGGAGCCTGAGCTGCTCCTGCTGCCACTGCCAAGCCCTGGCCTTGCATAGGGCTGGGTTTAAAGCTGCTGGTAGATCTTGGAGGTCCTTTCTGCCCCGACTGCTCCACAAGGGCTCCTTCCACCCTAGTGTGGGGCCACTGCACGCACGTAGTCCCCCTGCTCCTGCTCCTGAGTGGAATGCAGAGCTGAGGGAGTGCCTTGGAGGGCACAAATCACCCAGGTGCCCTCACTGCCACTCGGGTCTGAAGGAAAATCTTCAGCAGTGTCACGAGACCTGTTCTGTCCTGCCCTTCTTTGCAGATGAACCTGTTGGTGAAAGTGATCTGGCTTCCCAGCCAACGTTCAGGATAAAGCCTCTGGGATATGGGCAGGGTAGGTCAAGGCCTTTCCCCTGGGAGAGCTGCCAGCTCAGAGCCCAAAGCTTGGTCAGGGGGGCATTGCTGCAGGTGACAGGAGAGAGCCATGCACGGGTGTGCCCTCGCCCTGTGCGATCTCCTCACAACTACTGCTCAGCACTGGCAGCTCTTTGGAGGAGGGTGGGCCCTAGCCCAGCCCCCAAAGCCCCGATGTTTTTTGAATCTTGTCCGTGTTTTTAAGAAGCACGACGCGCTGAAGACGCCACCAAAGAAAAGGGGAATTGTTCCATCAGATCCAGCTGGTTTTTTCGTTTCTCCAGTGAGGCACAAAATGGCAGGACAGAAGGAGGTGTTTCCCCAAGGCAGCAGAGGCCGATTGGCAGCCCCAACTGCAGGAAGGAAGGCCATGCCAGACACGGGCACAGGCACAGGAGGTAACTGCTGTGCAGGGCTCAGCCCTCGGCAAGGCTGTGTGGCAGCAGCTCTTCCCCCAGGGCCTGCCATTGCACGGCCCGGCAGCAACCAAAGCTGGAGGCGCCTTTGGAGGCTTGGAGGCCTCTGGAGCTCCTTCACAGCCCTGGGGAAATGGGACTTGTGCACCAACGTCCCTCCCACTGCAGCTGTTCCGGAGCTGTCCCTGAGTGCCCAGAGGCCCAATGCACAGGAGCAGCCCCGAGTGGGAGCCCTGCCATGAGCCCAGGGCCAGAGCCAGCCCTGGCTCCCAACTGGGCAGGGGCTGCACTGGGTCCTGACAGGGCCTGACTCTGTCTCCTGGGGCTGGGGGAGCTGTCACGGGGCAGGGAGGGCCAGGGCTGGAAGGGGCTGCTCAGGGATGGGTTTGGCACCTGCGCCTCTAAGCAGCGACAGCCCAAGCAGCTGCGCCGCCCCCGGGCTCTCCTCCCGGCCTGCTGGGCTCTGTTGGGAGGCACAGCCTGTGCCAAGGGGCGGCAAGATGCCTGAAGGCCCCAGCTCTGGGGGAAATTGAGAGCGTCCTGCCCAGATCCACCGTGCTGCCAGCTCAGCAGTGCAGCACAGCACGGGCTCATGCGCCCCATTGCTCCCACAGGTGCAGCTGGAACCACAGCACATGTTCCTGATTCCCAGAAGGGCCCTGGAAAGGGTTTCTGTAAGGGAACAGGCTGCTGGCTAGGGCTAATAGCAGGCCTGCTTGTTTTGGAGCTTATCTTCATTTTATGCTGTGTCCGAATTTAGAATTGCTGGAAGAGAAAACAGTGAGTGTTTTCTTCATCTTTCCCTCAAAAAGCTACTTTTGAAGGACTAATGTAAACAGCAAACATTCTTAGAGAAGCTGCAGTGGAGTTGTGGACAGTCCATGATTGTTCATATAACCCTGCTGAGGGTTCTGCTGCTGCCCAATGCTTTCTGTGGCCTCTTCATTGCTGGGCCTTGTCCTGGGGGCCCGCTGGGGCTGCAGCCAGTGCTGGCTCCCACTGAGGCTGCCTGGCCAAGAGCAGCCCCAGGGTTACAGGGTAGATGAAAAGCAAGGGGGGAAGGAAAGAGAGCAGGGACGAGCTTGCCCTGGAAAGGCAGAGGCGCTCTGGGGCCCGCTCCTGGCCAGGGACCCTGCCTAGAGCCGTCCCTTGCTCGCCAGGGCCGTGAGGGGCAGCTGTGCAGCTGGGCCAGGCTGTGCCAGCAGCTCCAGCCGTGCTGGGGAGCCTTGCCAGCCCTGGGCCCTGCTGTGCAGGAGGGTGTCTCTGTGCCACTGGCAGTGGGGCCTCAGCCACCTGTTCTCTCCCCAGGAGCACCTCTCCCACTTCACAAGACCGGACAAAAAACTCAGGCAGAACTGAGAACTGGACCTGTCATCTTGCATCTCCTTGCCAGTGTTTATTGTCTCTTCCACCTCTCCATTACAAGCTTATTGCTAGGGACATGCTGGTTGCACCAGCACCCAGAGCAGGACCCTCTGTCCCCAAAAGCGCTGGCCCTGGTTTCCAGACCGGCCAGGAGGTGCAGCCCTCCTTCCAGGAAAGGGCCTGAGTCCAGCAACATTTTTGGGCTTCAGCTCAGGTGTCTGTGGGCTGCCACTAGCACTGGCAGAGCTGTATGTCTGGGCACAGCCAGGGGTTGCAGGCAGTAGCCAGCATGGTCCACTTAAAAAAAAAGCTATCACATTTTTTCTTCATTTTTTACAAAGCACAAGTTTTTGTAAATATTTAGAATCATCTTTTGTAGAAAAAGATCCCCAAATAATTCCTCCATTTTCGCATAGTAGTTTAGGATTTTTCAAAGTAGTGTTAGAATTCTGAGAAATTTGGCACACTTTATACGTGTAGAATAATAAATAAAACTTCATTTCATTGGTAATCTTTACTCTAAGAAGAACTAAGTCATCACAAGACACCCAGGGTACTGGAGAGGCTCTTTTCCCACTGGAGATTTTTACCTAGTGACAACATCCAACTATAAATATTTTCCCTGATATTTTCCGTGATTTCTGACAAGCTCACATCCCAGTCTTCAGAGGCAGATGTTGAGCACAGCGGGAATCTCCTGCTGTGCAGGAGGGTCTCTGTGTGCCAGCTGCAACTGGGACCTCAGCAAGCTCCTTTTTCAAAAGGTATCCATCTGCAGATTCACAGGAGTAGCCAAACACCTCAGTCTGGGACACCTGTACCAGACCTTTCTCATCTCCATGCCCATGCCCAGTGTTCCTGTCACAGCTGCTTTACCAGCTTGTTTCTGTGTCCATGCTGCCACCACGCAAACAAGGTTGTTCTCCCCCTGAAGCCCCTGGCCCTGCTCTCTGGCCCATACTGAAGGTGGGCAGGGCTTGGCCCAGCTCTTCTGTTGCAATAAAGAGATGGAGCTATCACCCCAGTGTCCGGGTGGCAGCAGCAGCAAAGCCCAGCCAGTACCAGCCCTGGCCGAGCTCCACGCCCAGAGGCAGCCTTGGATGCCTGTCCTAGGGTGACTGTTATCCCCATTCGTGTGTATGTAATTTATGCTGGATATTATGTTCTGTGCCTTTAAGACTGGCAGAGTGAGAGTTTTGTTTTGGGCCTCCTATCAGCTACTCGGCGGGACATACAGATAGCACCAGAGCATGTTGCGGCTTCTCTGCTTTTTGCCCTGCTTTTTGCTCTCGCTCTTGCTTCTGCTTCGCTTCTGCTTTGCTTGCTCTTGCTTCTTTCCCCCCTTCTCATTAGTTACCTTAGCTAAACAGTCCAAATTCCTTTCTGGACTGTTCTCCCCCCCCCCCCCCCCCCCCCCCCCCGTTGGACCTGCTGACTGCTCCGGACTGGGATTCAGAACACCGAGAGAGAGAGGTTACACCTTGTGGCTGCAGCAGCTGCCTCAGCACCGGAGGGACTGACAACAGCAAACCCCCAGGAGAGACTTTTCTGAATTTGTCATCTTTCTCAGAGCAGTGGAAGAGTGGTGTCATCCGGTATTGTTCATTGTGTGTGCTGGGGGGTGCTGTGCTTGTCAAATAAACAGGTTCTTTCCACCTCTCTCCGAGGAATTCTTCCTGAACCAATTGGGGAAGGGGCCTGTGGGTTTGCTTGTGGAGAAGCCCTTTTTGGGGATTCTCTCCAAATTTGCCCTAAACCAGGACAAATCTTGGCGCCCAACGTGCGGCTCGAGAGAGAGTGGAGAGACCCTGTTTTGAGTGCATTTTGGTTACCATTATTCTGTTTCAGTGTAAAGCAGTTAATAGACATGCTTTTTGAATTCATAATGTCTATTGGGGGGAAGGCTTGCATGCATTTCTGGTCCCTAAGGTTTTTTGAGATCTTAATACCTCTATGGTCCCTTGGTTTGTTTTCTTATCCAGAAATAGCTCTTGTATTGTCTCTAATACGTAGCTTTTACAGCAGAGGGGCAGTGACCAGAGTAGCTATCCTGCTGGGCTTGGTGGTAATAGCTTGCAAGAAGTTTGTAAACATGCTGGGGTCTGCTCCAGGTGTGAATGGTTCATGGCTATGGTTATGCATCCAGATTGTTAGAGGAAGAGCAGGGGGTGAGGCTTTTCAGCCTTTGCTTTCCTTCTTCTCCTCTGAATCTGTTGCATCGCTTTTGGAGAATGTTCAGTTTCCCCTGAATGTTAAAGAGACCATCTTTCTAGTACTCAATCTGGTAAGCTTGCTCTATATAGTCTGCTGCATCTCTAGAATGAGGGCTGAGATTTCTAGCCGGGCTGATGAGATCCCTGACTCAGGAATAGACCCAGGTGTGGAAAATCCTAAGTGGTGTGGGAAATGGGAGAATATGGGCCAAATCCTGAAGGAATTCTCTGACCCTATAGTCTGGGACTTTCCCCATGATCAAATTCAGAACCCAGTTGAGGTGGGGAAATATCTGAAAGAGAAGTACCAGGATGACCCTAAAGAGAAAAAGATCATTGCACTGAGCTGGGCCTTGGCATACGCTTATCGCACATTGCTAGATACGGTTGGCCAGCAGACAGAGGCAGCGGGGCAGGGAGACAAAACAGCCAAGCTAGATAGTGAGCCTAAGCCAGCAGCTAAACCAATGGCTGTAGCTACCAGCACTAGAAGTGGGAAATGCACGGGCAAGACCAATCGACCAGTGGATGATGATGAGGATGATGCAGGAGAAGGACCCTCAGCGCCTCCTGATGTAAAATCAGAAGTCAAAGCAGCAGGTGCCAGACCAGAAGCCCATATGGAGTCCTTTTCCCTGAAGGACCTCCGTGGCCTAAGGAAGGATTACACCCGGCGACCCGATGAATCCATAATTAGTTGGTTAGTCCGTCTCTGGGATGCTGCAGGTGAGGCCACAATCCTGGATGGCACTGAAGCCAGGCATTTGGGATCCCTGTCACATGATCCTGTCATCGACCAAGGAATGATGAGGGGGGTTAATCCTCACAGCCTCTGGGCACGGGTCTTGGACAGTGTTGCACAAAGATACCTGTGTGCAGATGATCTTTATATGCAGCAGACTCAGTGGAAGACCATAGAGCAAGGGATCCAACGCTTGAGAGAAATGGCAGTGGCAGAGATTATCTTCTCAGATGACGTAACAACTAGGAACCCAGACTTGGTACCATGCACGTCTGTGATGTGGCGGAAACTTGTACGACTCGGGCCACACGAATATGCTTCTGCCTTAGCCATAATGAAGCGGGATGAGAGGGATGAGACCGTGCTGGATATGGCGAAGAAGCTCCGAGCATATGCAGACGCTGTGCATGGCCCAACACATGCCAGGATCGCAGCAGTGGAAACACGTCTGCAGAAGTTAGAGGATAAGATAGAGGAGAATCACAAGAAGCTCAGGGAGGAAATTAAGGAAGACCTTCTCCAAATCTCAGCAGTACAGATCAGACGTCCTAGTGCCCAATACAGACGTTCCCCAGATGGAGAGAGAAGGTACACCCCACGAGCTGAGCTGTGGTTCTTCCTGCGTGATAGTGGAGAGAACATGAGGAGATGGGATGGGAAATCTACTGCTGCTCTGGCACGACGGGTACGTGAATTGAAGGAAGGCAGGACTCAGAGAGGGAGTTCCACCAAGAGGGAAGCAGCTCCAGTTGCCCATAGCCGAACTGCCAGATATGATGATGATATGTCTGATCCCCTTGAAGGAACATCCAAGACATATGCCCAGGGAAAGAAGGATGACCAGGCTTAGAGGGGCCCTGCCTCTAGCCAGGTAGAGGCTAGGGAAAACCGTGTTTTTTGGACTGTGTGGATTCGTTGGCCTGGCACATCTGAACCACAAGAATACAAAGCTTTGGTTGACACTGGTGCGCAGTGCACATTAATCCCATCGAGACATGTGGGGACGGAGTCTGTGTCTATTGCCGGTGTGACAGGGGGATCCCAGGATTTCACCTTGGTGGAAGCGGATGTGAGCCTGACGGGAAATGAGTGGAAGAAACACCCCATTGTGACTGGCCCGGAGGCCCCATGTATTTTGGGCATAGATTACCTTCGAAGTGGGTATTTCAAGGACCCAAAAGGACTCAGGTGGGCATTTGGGATAGCAGCTGTAGTGACTGAGGGCATCCAGCAATTGAACACTTTGCCTGGGCTGTCCGAAAACCCATCTGCAGTAGGACTTCTGAAGGGAGAAGAGCAACAGGTGCCAATTGCCACTTCCACAGTGCATCGCCGGCAGTATAGAACCACTCGAGATGCTGTGATCCCCATCCATAAGATGATCCGAGAGCTGGAGAGCCAAGGGGTGGTCAGCAAGACCCACTCACCCTTCAACAGCCCCATTTGGCCTGTGCGTAAATCGGAGGGGGAATGGAGATTGACGGTGGACTACCGTGCATTGAACGAAGTGACTCCGCCGCTGAGCGCTGCTGTGCCGGACATATTAGAGCTCCAGTACGAGCTAGAGTCCAAGGCAGCAAAGTGGTATGCCACTATTGACATTGCCAATGCATTTTTCTCCATTCCTCTGGCAGCAGAATGCAGGCCTCAGTTTGCTTTCACCTGGAGGGGAGTGCAGTACACCTGGAACCGACTGCCCCAGGGGTGGAAGCACAGTCCCACCATCTGCCATGGACTGATCCAGACTGCACTGGAAAAGGGTGAGGCTCCAGAACACCTCCAGTATATTGATGACATCATTGTGTGGGGGAACACAGCTGCGGAAGTGTTTGAGAAAGGGAAGAAAATCATCCAAATCCTCCTGGGAGCTGGTTTCGCCATTAAAAAGAGCAAAGTAAAGGGACCAGCTCGTGAGATTCAATTCCTAGGAGTGAAGTGGCAGGATGGACGGCGTCAGATCCCTACAGATGTCATTAACAAGATCACAGCTATGTCCCCACCAACCAATAAGAAGGAAACACAAGCTTTCCTAGGTGCCATAGGCTTTTGGAGAATGCACATTCCTGAGTACAGTCAGATCGTGAGCCCTCTTTACCTGGTCACCCGCAAGAAGAACAATTTCTACTGGGGCCCTGAGCAACAACAAGCTTTTGCCCAGATCAAGCAGGAGATTGCTCATGCAGTAGCCCTTGGTCCGGTCAGGACAGGACCAGATGTGAAGAACATGCTCTACTCTGCAGCCGGGAACCATGGCTTGTCCTGGAGCCTTTGGCAGAAGGTGCCTGGGGAGACTCGGGGTCGGCCACTAGGATTTTGGAGTCGAAGCTACAGAGGCTCTGAAGCCAACTATACTCCAACGGAGAAAGAAATCTTGGCTGCCTATGAAGGAGTCCAAGCTGCCTCAGAGGTGATTGGCACAGAAGCACAACTCCTCCTGGCACCCCGACTGCCGGTGCTGGGGTGGATGTTCAAAGGCAAGGTTCCTTCCACTCATCATGCCACTGACACTACATGGAGCAAGTGGATTGCCCTTATCACTCAGCGCGCCCGTATAGGTAAACTGAATCGCCCTGGGATTTTGGAGGTGATTACAACTTGGCCCGAAGGTGAAAATTTTGGTGTCACAGATGAAGAACCAGACCCAGTGACACGGGCTGAAGAGGCCCCTCCATATAACCAGCTGCCACCAGAGGAAACACGCTACGCTCTTTTCACAGACGGTTCCTGTCGCATTGTAGGGATGAACCGGAAGTGGAAAGCAGCCGTATGGAGCCCCACACGACAGGTCGCTCAAGCTACCGAAGGAGAAGGTGGATCAAGTCAACTTGCTGAACTCAAAGCTGTTCAGCTGGCCCTGGACATTGCTGAGAGAGAGAAATGGCCAAGGCTCTACCTTTACACTGATTCATGGATGGTAGCTAATGCTCTGTGGGGATGGCTGGAGAGGTGGAGAGAGGCCAATTGGCAGCGTAGGGGAAAACCAATTTGGGCTGCTGATGAGTGGAAAGACATCGCTGCTAGGGTAGGGAAGCTACCTGTCAAGGTCCGCCATGTAGATGCCCATGTCCCCAAGAGTAGAGCCAATGAGGAGCATCAACACAATGAGCAAGTAGACCGAGCTGCAAAGATAGGGGTGTCAAAGATAGACCTAGATTGGGAACACAAGGGAGAGTTATTCCTAGCTCGGTGGGCCCATGATGCCTCAGGTCACCAGGGTAGAGATGCCACCTATAAGTGGGCACGAGACCGAGGGGTGGATCTAACCATGGACAGTATTTCTCAGGTTATCCATGACTGTGAGACGTGTGCTGCCATCAAACAGGCCAAGCGAGTGAAGCCCCTGTGGTACGGTGGGCGGTGGTCCAAGTACAAGTATGGGGAGGCCTGGCAGATCGACTACATCACACTGCCCCAGACACGCCAAGGCAAGCGCTACGTGCTGACCATGGTAGAAGCCACCACGGGATGGTTGGAAACCTACCCTGTGTCTCATGCCACTGCCCGTAACACCATCCTAGGCCTTGAAAAGCAGGTCCTTTGGAGGCATGGTACCCCTGAGAGGATTGAGTCAGACAATGGGACTCATTTCAAGAACAGCCTCATCAACACCTGGGCTAGGGAACATGGTATTGAGTGGGTGTACCATATCCCCTACCATGCACCTGCTGCAGGGAAGGTAGAGAGGTACAATGGGCTACTAAAAACCCAACTGAAAGCCTTGGGTGGGGGATCCTTCAAAAATTGGGAGCAGCACTTAGCAAAGGCTACCTGGTTAGTTAACACTCGAGGTTCCACTAACCGAGCAGGTCCTGCCCAGTCTGAGTCCCTGAATATAATAGATGGAGATAAAGTCCCAGTGGTACATGTCAAAGGTTTGTTAGGGAGGACAGTGTGGATCAATTCTGCCTCAAGTACGGACAAACCCATCCGTGGGGTTGTTTTTGCTCAGGGACCAGGATGCACATGGTGGGTGATGCAGAGAGATGGAACAACACGATGTGTACCTCAGGGAGACCTGATTGTGGGGTGAGAATGAAATTGTTTGACGATATGGGGATAAGGGGTGGAATGTCCTAGGGTGACTGTTATCCCCATTCGTGTGTATGTAATTTATGCTGGATATTATGTTCTGTGCCTTTAAGACTGGCAGAGTGAGAGTTTTGTTTTGGGCCTCCTATCAGCTACTCGGCGGGACATACAGATAGCACCAGAGCATGTTGCGGCTTCTCTGCTTTTTGCCCTGCTTTTTGCTCTCGCTCTTGCTTCTGCTTCGCTTCTGCTTTGCTTGCTCTTGCTTCTTTCCCCCCTTCTCATTAGTTACCTTAGCTAAACAGTCCAAATTCCTTTCTGGACTGTTCTCTCCCCCCCCCCCCCCCCCCCCCCCGTTGGACCTGCTGACTGCTCCGGACTGGGATTCAGAACACCGAGAGAGAGAGGTTACACCTTGTGGCTGCAGCAGCTGCCTCAGCACCGGAGGGACTGACAACAGCAAACCCCCAGGAGAGACTTTTCTGAATTTGTCATCTTTCTCAGAGCAGTGGAAGAGTGGTGTCATCCGGTATTGTTCATTGTGTGTGCTGGGGGGTGCTGTGCTTGTCAAATAAACAGGTTCTTTCCACCTCTCTCCGAGGAATTCTTCCTGAACCAATTGGGGAAGGGGCCTGTGGGTTTGCTTGTGGAGAAGCCCTTTTTGGGGATTCTCTCCAAATTTGCCCTAAACCAGGACAATGCCCATGGGGTGGGCAGGCAGGAGCCAGGCAGGGGCTGCTGTGGGCAGCGGCAATGCCCCAAGGGTTGGGGGAGCCCACGCCGGGCTGAGGGTACATTTCCTTCCCTGGGATCATCTGAGCCTGGGCCTCATCCAGTGGCATGCCCAGGAAACTTGGAAGCCATCGAGAGCTTCTCCAGGGACACAGTCTGACCAGCAGTTCCACCAGGCGACAAAAAATGTTTTACTGAGCAGTGGCCTGTGATACATGAAAACAACCATGGCAGTCCATTTGTACACATGGGGGGGTACTCTGGGGGTACAGCTAAGGCCATGTGGTCACAGCAGGCTCTGAGGTCACAGAGGTCCCAGAGCCCTGTGATTACACAACAGCACAAGGACCAAGCAGTCAGTCCCTGAGCACAACTGTTGTGGAAGCAGCGGCGGTGGCAGCAGTGGTGCTGACATTGGGACAGCGGTGTCAGGACAGCCTTGGCAGCAAGAGCTGCGGGACTGGCAGAGGGCAAGGCACCATGGCCCTTGCTCTGCGCCTCTTCCTGCTGCTCCTCCTGGCCGTGGCCCTGCCTGCCAGGGCTGCCCAGGCTGCTCCGCTGCAAGCGCGGAGAGCAGGAGAGCCGGCAGCCTGGCTCCCCTTTCCTGGGACAGCACTCCCTGCTCCACAGGAAGTGCTGGGGATGGTTTTCCTTAGGCCTTTAGTGAGGGTTTCCTCTGGGGGAGGGAATGATCACTTATGGGCCCTGGGCAGCCCCTGTTTCCTCCGCAGGGATGTGTCACAGGGCATAGAAAGAGGGTGGAGAGTGACCAGGAGCCAGCCCAGAGCTCCCCAGGTCGCTATGCAGTCAGGCCTTGTCCATTCACATCTGGCTCCCACAGGCTTACCCGGGCCTCTTGCAGTGCCCAGTTCCCTAAGGGAGAGGGGTGTCACCGACATAGTTTATGAAAAATCCTTTACTTAGGAATTTTCCTCTCCTGAGAGCTGAGAAGCCTCAGGAACAAACTGTAAACATTCTTATCTGCTGCTGTGGAATGCGACGGGAAGTTCTGTGATTGGCCCCGTCGTACTGTTTCCAGTTAGGGGCCTATCACAGGACACCTGTCCAGTGTCTCGAGCTGAGAAGACTTTCGTTTACACATTCTTTTCTATTCTTAGGATAGCCTTGGTAGTGAAATCTCTAGCTTTATTCTTTTAGTATATTTTTTATATCTTATATATCATATCATAATAAATCAAGCCTTCTGATGCATGGAGTCAACTGTCTCGTCTCTTCCCTCATCCTGGGACCCCAGAAAACCATGTAACAAATGGTGAACCCTGAGTGAATAAAGGGACATTGCCACAGGAGTGGCTTCTAGCCAGGAGCTGAAGAACTGCAGATCCTGAAATTGGGCAGAGTTCACAGCCAAGGCTGGCCACAGAGACAACCTTTGAAAAGTCTCCGAGACAAGACGTCCGGGAGTCTTCGCAGCACAATGCAGTCTGCTGAAGCCCAGAGGACACTGTCGCAAGGTACTGTTTACAGTTCCCTTCCTGAAAATGCTGCCCTTCGTGTGAGGCAGATTCGGTTGTGGACGGGAGAACCGACGGAGGCGGAGGTTCCATTCTCTCCCTCAGAGGAGAAACTTATCGGCCTCTGGAGGAGATGGGGTCGGGAGGACAGCATTCCTATGCTGATGACACATTTCTATGAGTTTTTCCGGTGGGCAAAACACCATGGCTTTTTCTCTGATGTGCTGTATGCCTTTGATTCATATGTTTGGGAATGCATGGAATTCATTATCAGAGATCTTTTCTACCGGGGATTCGGCTTTCCTCAGATCTACCCGCATTTCAGAACTCTCTTCCCGGTTTTGAGACGGAAGGCATTGGCCTATCAGTGGATTGCTGATGCGCGGGGGTTGTCTCCCTTCTCCCTGGAGCTGGAAAAAGGCAAGCCTGTCTGAATCCGCTGCCTGCAGTCTCCCATCCCCCCCGACTGGGCGCGGGGGGGCGACGCTTTGCCCGCGGCAGAAGACAAGTTTTTTTCTGCGACCTTGGAGCAGGAGCCGACGGACCTGCCTCCCTCCCTCGCTCCCTCAGGGGGGAGGTGGGTTGGCTCTGTCACCTGAACCGGGGCCAAGGGCCCCGCCCTTGCCCGCCCTGGAGGAGGGGCCAGTCCCTGCAACCCCTCCCGCGGGTCCGCCTCCGGCGGGGGTGGACCCATCGCTTCCAGCAGAACTTGTCGGCGTTTCCGGGACGAAAGCACCGCCTCCAGCGGCTTCGCCTGCGTTGCTAGGCGACACACTCAACAGCAGCGACGATCGACGGCAGCCCGTCCCGGAGTCGGGACCTGCAGCCCCTCCTGCAGGCCTGCCTCTGGCGGGGGTCGGTCCCACGCCGTCCGCGCCGGTCCCTCCCGCGTCCGACCCTCCAGCAGAGCCCATGAGGGCTCCGACCGCAGCGGCCGCCGCGGCGCCCGCAATCAGTCGGGACCCTCCCCCGAGCTTTTCGGGCTGTCCCGAGGCTGCCCCTGCGAGGGGAGCTGGGACAGGGGAAGGGGAATCAAGCTTGCCCCTCCGTGGGGGGGTGTGGCTAGGCAGCTGATCGCAGGCTCGGCCCGCCTGCTTGCTTTCAATCTCGGTGTTTTTCGCAGGCTGACCCGGATCTGGTTCGGGTTTCCCGCTGGGGGTTGTAATGCCTGACTCCCCCTGCGCGCCCTTGCGGCATGGGGGAGGGGGTTCCTGAGCCGTCTGCCTCCAGTCCTCAGCCCGCAGGGGGTGGTGCTGAGGGGCAGACAGAGGGAACGTCCTTTGCATTCGCGTTGCAGAGGCAGGAGACACAGTGGAATGTGCGCATCGCTCATCTGCTGTGGGGACGAAGCACCCCCACATCTGGGGTGTTGTTCCCTTGGAAAGCTTTTCTTCCCCAGCTGCTGGTCTGCACCGGTTCAGCGGGGATGAAGCGTTCGGTCACTCATGCTGCCCAGATATCGGCAGCTGTGTGCCGGATTGAGAGAACACAGAGCCCGCTCCGCGAGCCGGGTCTGGGCTGTTTGGCTCGGTTCCCTGGGCCAGGGCCTCCCGGCCAGCGCCTGTTGGGTTTGGGGGCTTTCTTCCCCCCGCCTGGACCTGGTCCACCATTCTGTGAGCCGGGTCTGGGGTCCCTGTTCCCTCCACGGGGTGCAGGGCCCCCCGCAAACGGTGGCTGGTGGACCAGCCTGTTTGGGGCCTCAGTGGGCCATTGTCTGCTACTGCTCTTTAAAAACAAAAAAAAAAAAAAAAAAAAAAAAAAAAAAAAATTAAATAAAAAGGGTTGAAAGAGCTAGCAGCTCAGAAATTTTTGCAAGCCTGTTTCAGGACCAAAAGGACTTTTCAGCACTGTCAAAGAGGAACATCTTCAGTTTGGACTTTTTCCTGAAACTCAGCTGTTTGGACTTGAAGCAATGAACTTTCCTTGGACTGTTTTTGCATTTTCTTCTATTTTAAGATTGTTTTGGTGATGTGATGGGAATTTGGTGTTTTGCAGGTGAAGGGTTTCCCTGATGGTTCCACACCAGCATTTGATTGATCTTTTGATTGCATTTTCTTTTTAATTTACTAAAAAAGAAGGGTGAGATGTCACCGACATAGTTTATGAAAAATACTTTACTTAGGAATTTTCCTCTCCTGAGAGCTGAGAAGCCTCAGGAACAAACTGTAAACAATTCTTATCTGCTGCTGTGGAATGCGACGGGAAGTTCTGTGATTGGCCCCATCGGACTGTTTCTAGTTAGGGGCCTATCACAGGACACCTGTCCAGTGTCTCGAGCTGAGAAGACTTTTCGTTTACACATTCTTTTCTATTCTTAGGATAGCCTTGGTAGTGAAATCTCTAGCTTTATTCTTTTAGTATAGTTTTTATATCTGATATATCATATATTAATAAATCAAGCCTTCTGATGCATGGAGTCAACTGTCTCGTCTCTTCCCTCATCCTGGGACCCCAAAAAACCATGTAACAGAGGGGGATCCCAGCACACCATGGAAATGGGTCTGATCTCTGCTCCCCTCCAGATTGGGATCACAACTTGCATTATCTCGATGCCATATTAGATGAAAGCTTGAAAATATTGGAGGATGCTGAAGGTAAGTTGTCCGTGTGCCGTTCCTAAGAGAATAATCCATGTCTATGTCGCAAGAGGTCACTCATGAGCCATTTCCCTTAGAATAATCTCACGGTTGAAGGAATCTGGAATTCTTGCCCTGCTCCCTTCTGGAGCACTGAGAAATGCCACTGGATCATTGTCATTGGGAGGAAGGAGCATTTAGCTGTCCATCTTCCTCCTGTGTACAATGCCAGTGTGTCCTTCTGTGTTCTCTGTACACCCATGGATAACAGCAGAGAGGGAAGGGGCCAGTCCCAGGGCTGTACCCCATGGCTAAGCCTTGCCTGCAGCCTGAGGGTCTCCTGTAGTGCCACGGGTGCTGTTCTGTCCTGCCTTTCTTTGCAGATGAAATTGTTGGTGAAGGTGATTTGCTTCCCAGGCCACATCCAGGACTGAGCCTCTGGGAGATGGGCAGGGTAGGTCAAGGCCTTTCCCCTGGGAGAGCTGCCAGCTAAGAGCCCAAAGCTCGACCAGGGGGACATCACTGCAGGTGCCAGGACAGAACTATGCACCTGTGTGCCCTTGCCCTGTGTCATCCCCTTCTCCGCCTCTGTGGCTCAGTGCTGCCTGTGCAGATGAGCATTGATGAAGAAGCCTCTGTTATTGTTGACTTAGAGATGTGTCTGCAGAGATGACTTCTCAAGCTCCTTTGCTGGTTCCTGCACAGAAACCCAACTCCCATCACAAGGGTGAGTAGTATGTCCCTGTTCACAAAACAGGCTGAGCCCTAATTTTGTGGGATCCATTAATGGGAAATGCAACCCTGTTGCTCTAAGGTCTTCCAATGGGAAAGAACAAAGCTACAGGACACAAGAAACCCCATGAGCCATCTGTAAACATGTTGCAAATGCTGAAGGAAAAGCAGCAGGCAGGACAAGGTGGGCGCATTCCAGCCTTCCCCTGGGGCTCAAGAGCCGGGGGCTTTGGCTGCACATCTGGACATGCTGTGCCGGCACAGCAGGAAGGGAAGGGGTCCATGGAAGCCTCACTGCCTCGCTGCTGCTTCCATGCCCTGCAGTGCTCTTCCCTTCCTGGCCTGGCTGCAGCTTCTCCCCAGCCTCTGCAGGAAGGCATTTGGGAGCAGCTGAGAGGAAGCCCAAACTGCACCATGGACATGCAATCCCCTGCAATTTCCCCATCTCCAAGCAAATCAGAAGGGGCAGCTGTTTGGAGAACAGAGGGCCCTGGCCAAGCCAATAATTTGATAGGGACTTCCTGATACTTAACCATGACTTTGACAAGCACTGCTCCTGAAGATGCCACCTCCCCAATGAGAAACAGCCCCACCTGATCCCGCAGTGCCTTAACCTTTCTCCAGAAGCAGATGTAGAGCCTGTGCAGAAGGTGGCATTTCCTGGAGGAAGGAATGGCTTATTGGCAGAGTCTGCTGCAGGAAGGGAGGCGATGCCAGGCACAGTCACATGAGGTAATTGCTGGTCCTCTGGGCCTGAGCCCTGCTGAGGCTTGAGCTGCTCTCTCTGCTGCTTGGCACTGCAGGCACAGCCCGGACAAGATGGGCACAGCCCAGAGGAATTATCCCGAGCAGGTTCAGGGCACTCGGGTACTGAGCTGTCCTGCTGGGGTCCCTTTGTGGGAGACACGTCCTGAAACCTGGGAGCGGCTGCACGGGGTGCCCATGGTGGGAAAAGGGCAGAGGGGGAGAGCAATCCTGCAGTGGCGTCCTGGCTATGTTCCCCTGGGCTGGGGATTTGTCCCAGGGGAAAGAGGGATGGACAGATAGAAGAAGGTAGGAAGGTAGGGAGAAAAGGCAGGAGGGACAGAGGGACACGGGTATAGCTTTGGCACAGCTTGCTGCAGTTTTCCCCAGGGCTTTAGCAAGAGTTGCAGTTGTGGGAGTAAAGGCAAGCAGGGCTCTGGGCTGATTCAGCCACCCCACCAGGGATGTCACACAGGGCATGGAAAGAGGCTGGAGAGTGAGACGGAGTGTGTCCAGAGCTCCCCAAGCCCCTGTGCACCTTTGGCCATGTCCTTTCATATGGCTCCCATGGCCTTTACCAACCTCCTTGCAGTGCCCAATTCCCAGAGGCAGAAGGGAATTGCAGCATGCCCTGAAAAATGTTCTCATCTGTGCTCCAATCTAGATGAGGTTGCTGGGAAGGCTTCTCCCTTAGTTTGGGTGAATAAAGTTTTGAAGCCATTGGAACCTCTTGCAGGTATGGTCTCACTGCCCCACCAAGGAATATTGTTGACAACTTGGCAGGAACCAGGTAACAGAATCTTCTGTGGCTGTTGAGTTACAGATGCGTCTGCAGAGAGGATTTTTCTTGCTCCTTTGCTGATTCCTACACAGCAGCCTGGCTCCCATCACAGCGGTGAGTAGTGTATCCCTGCTGACCCCACAGGCTGAGCCCTGCTTTTGTGGGATCCATTCCTGGGATATGGAACTACTTTTTGTGAAGGTCCTCTGAGAGGGAAGAACAAAGCCACATGGCACAAGATACCCCATGAGCCAAACAACATCCTGAAACAAATGGTGACAGAACTGCACAAAGGGAATGGTGAGAGCATTTCCCTCAGCCTTGTCCTGGGGCTCAGCACCTGGGGGCTTTGGCTGCACATCTGGACATGCCGTGCCCAGCACAGCAGGAAGGGATCCATGGCAGCCGCATTGCCCCACTGCTACTTCCACGCCCTGCAGGGCTGTTTCCCAGCCTGGCCTGGCTGCAGCTTCTCCCCAACCACTGCAGGAAGGCATTTGACAGCAGCTGACAGGCAGCCCAAATTGCAATACAGGCATGAGCTGCCCTGCAATTTCCCAGTCCCCAGGCACATCCTGAGGGGTGGCTGCTTGGAAAGGGAGGGCCATAGCCTGCCCCAAGGGCCTGGGAGGATCAGGATTTTCCTGATTTTTATCCATGTCTTGGACAAGTATTGCTTCTTGAAGAGGCCACCTCTCCTGATGTGCAATGATTCCAGTTGATCCAGCTGTGCCTATTCCTTTCTCAAAAGATGGACAGAGAGGCTCTATGGAAGGCTGCATTTCCTGCAGGAAGGGCGGCAATGCCAGGCACAGTCACTGGAGGTAATTGCTGTGCCTCTGGGCCTCAGCCCTGCTGAGGCTTGAGCTGCCCTCTCTGCTGCTTGGCACTGCAGGCACAGCCCAGAAAAGAAGGGAACAGCCCAGAGGAATTATCCCGAGCAGGCTCAGGGCACTCGTGTACGGAGCTGTCCTGCTGGGGTCCCTCCGTGGGAGACATGTCCTGAAACCTGGGTGTGGCTGCATAGGGTGCCCGTGGTGGGGAAAGGGCAGAGGGGGAGAGCAAGGCTGCATTGGGTCCTGAGAAGGCCTGGATAGATGCCCTTGGGCTTTGGGATTTGTCCCAGAGGAAAGAGGGATGGAGAGATAGAAGAAGGTAGGAAGGTCGGGAGAAAAGGCAGGAGGGACAGAGGGACAGAGCGATAGCTGTGGCACTGCCTGCTGCAGTTTTCCCCAGGGCTTTAGCAAGAGTTGCAGTTGTGGGAGTAAAGGCAAGCAGGGCTCTGGGCTGATTCAGCCACCCCACCTGGGATGTCACACAGGGCATGGAAAGAGGCTGGAGAGTGACCAGGAGACTGCCCAGAGCTCCCCAGGCCCCTGTGCACCTTTGGCCATGTCCTTTCATATGGCTCCCATGGCCTTTACCAACCTCCTTGCAGTGCCCAATTCCCAGAGGCAGAAGGGAATTGCAGCATGCCCTGAAAAATGTTCTCATCTGTGCTCCAATCTAGATGAGGTTGCTGGGAAAACTTCTCCCTTAGTTTGGTTGAATAAAGTTTTGAAGCCATTGGAACCTCCTGCAGGTATGGTCTCACTGCCCCACCAAAGAATATTGTTGACAACTTGGCAGGAACCAGGTAACAGAATCTTCTGTGGCTATTGAGTTACAGATGCGTCTGCAGAGAGGATTTTTCTTGCTCCTTTGCTGATTCCTACACAGCAGCCTGGCTCCCATCGCAGCGGTGAGTAGTGTATCCCTGCTGACCCCACAGGCTGAGCCCTGCTTTTGTGGGATCCATTCCTGGGATATGGAACTACTTTTTGTGAAGGTCCTCTGAGAGGGAAGAACAAAGCCACATGGCACAAGAAACCCCATGAGCAACACAAAATCCTGAAACAAATGGTGACAGAACTGCACAAAGGGAATGGTGAGAGCATTTCCCTCAGCCTTGTCCTGGGGCTCAGCACCTGGGGGCTTTGGCTGCACATCTGGACACGCCATGCCCAGCACAGCAGGAAGGGATCCATGGCAGCCTCGCTGCCCCGCTGCTGCTTCCACGCCCTGCAGAGCTGTTTCCCAGCCTGGCCTGGCTGCAGCTTCTCCCCAGCCTCTGCAGAAAGGCATTTGGCAGCAGCTGACATGCAGCCCAAATTGCAATACAGGCATGAGCTGCCCTGCAACTTCCCAGTCCCCAGGCACAACCTGAGGGGTGGCTGCTTGGAAAAGGGAGGGCCATAGCCTGCCCCAAGGGCCTGGGAGGATCAGGATTTTCCTGATTTTTATCTATGTTTTGGACAAGTATTGCCTCCTGAAGAGGCCACCTTCCTGATGTGCAATGATTCAGGCTGATCCAGCTGTGCCTATTCCTTTCTCAAGGGATGGACAGAGAGGCTCTATGGAAGGCTGCATTTCCTGCAGGAAGGGAGGCAATGCCAGGCACAGTCACTGGAGGTAAGTGCTGTGCCTCTGGGCCTGAGCCCTGCTGAGGCTTGAGCTGCCCTCTCTGCTCCATGGAAGTGTGGGCACAGACCAGACAAGACGGGCACAGCCCAGAGGAATTATCCCGAGCAGGCTCAGGACATTAGGGTTCTGAGCTGTCCTGCTGGGGTCCCTCCGTGGGAGACACGTCCTGAAAGCTGGGATTGGCTGCCCGGGGTGCCCTTGGTGGGGAAAGGGGAGAGGGGGAGAAAAAGGGTGCAGTGGGTCCGGAGAGGGTCTGGCTGTTTGCCTTTGTGCTGGAGAAGCTGTTCCACAGGCAGGTGGGCAAGCAGGAGAGCAGGACAGAGGGTTAGTTGTGGGATTGCCTGCTGCAGATTTCCCTAGGCATTTAGTGAGGGTTTCCTGTGTGGGAGGGATAGAGCCCCAGGGCTCTGAGCTGCTCCAGCTGCCCTTCCAGGGATGTGGCACAGGACCTCTAAAGAGTGTGGAGACTTACTAGGAGCCTGCCCAGGGCTCCCACAGCAAGTCTCCCCTTGCATTACCCAATTCTCCAAGACTGAATGGGATCCCAGCACACAATGGGAAAGGTGGTGTAGGATCTGTGCTCCCTTCTAGATTGGGATCATGACTTGGATTATTTGGAAATACTGGTGAATCATGGTTTTGATGACCTTACCAGATGCTAGAGACAAATTCTCAACATTCATTCCCTGACAGAATAATCCATGTCAATGTGGCAAGAGGTCACTCATGTGGCATTTCCCTAAAGTTCCACTGAATGTGGATCAGTTCTGGAAACCTTGTTCTACTCCCTTCTGGAGCCCTGAGCGATCTCACAGGATGGCTTTCAGTGGGAGGAAGGAGCATTTAGCTGTTACAGTGGTTTTCTGGGGGTCCCAGGAGAAGGGAAGAGACGAGACAGTTGGCTCCATGCATCAGAAGGCTTGATTTATTATTATATGATATATAAGATATAAAAACTATACTAAAAGAATAAAGAGAAGGATTTCACTACAAAGCTAAGCTAAGAATAGAAAAGAATGTGTAAACTGAAGTCTTCTCAGCCCGAGACGGGCCGAACAGGTGAATTGTGATGGGCTCTCAACTGGAAACAGTCCGACGGGGCCAATCAGAGATTTTCCCGTGGCATTCCACAGCAGCAGATAAGAATTGTTTACAGTCCGTTCCTGAGGCTTCTCAGCTCTCAGGAGAGGAAAATTCCTAAGTAAAGGATTTTTCATAAACTATGTCGGTGACATTTAGCTGTCCATCTTTCTCCCGTGTGCAATGCCAGTGTGTCCTTATGTGTGCTCTGTGCAGCCACAGAGAAGAGCAGAGAGGGAAGGGGCCGGGCCCAGGACTGTGCCCCAGGGCTGAGCCTTTCTCAGCTCCTCTGCCATCCCCAGGGAGCCTGAGCTGCTCCTCTACCACTGCCAAGCCCTGGCCTTTCCTGGGGCTGGGTTTAGAGCTGCTGGCACCTCCAGAGAGTTCTTTCTGCCCTGACTGCCTTGCAAGGGGCTCTTTCCACCCCAGTGTGGGACCACTGAAGGCACCTGGTACCCCTGCCCTTGCTCCTGCGTAAACGGCAGAGCCGAGGGAGTGCCTTGGAAGGCACCAATCACCCAGGTGCCTTCACTGCCGCTTGTCACTGAAGAAAAATATTCAGCAGTGTCACAAGAACTGTTCTCTTCCTGACGTTCTTTGCAGACGAACCTGTTGGTGAAGGAGATCTGGCTTCCCAACCCACATTCAGGATAAATGAATCTGTGAGAGATGGGCAGGGTACGTCAAGGCCTTTCCCCTGGGAGAGCTGCCAGCTCAGGCCCCAAAGTTTTTCCAGGGGGGCATCGCTGCAGGTGCCAATACAGATCCACGCACGTGTGTGCCCTCACCCTGTGCACCCCCTCCCACAATTTTTGCACAGCACTGGCAGGTGTTTGCAGGAGGGCAGGCCCTTGCTCAGCCCTAAAAGTCCAGATATTTTGCGAATATTATCCATATTTTTAATAAGCACAACATCCTAAAGATGCCACGAAAGAAATGGGGCATTTTTCCAACACATCCCGCTATTTTTTTTTCTCCAGGGAGGCACAAAAAGTCAGGACAGAAGGAGGTGTTTCCCCAAGGAAGCAGAGGCCGATTAGCAGCCCCAGCTGCAGGAAGGAAGGCCATGCCAGACACGGGCACAGGCACAGGAGGTAACTGCTGTGCAGGGCTCAGCCCTCGGCGGAGCTGTGGGGCAGCAGCTCTTCCCCCAGGGCCTGCCCTTGCACGGCCCAACAGCAGCCAAAGCTGGAGGCACCTCTGGAGGCTTGGAGGCCTCTGGAGCTCCTTCACAGCCCTGGGGAAACGGGACTCGTGCACCAACGTCCCTCCTACTGCAGCTGCTCCAGAGCTGGCCCTGAGTGCCCAGAGGCCCAAGGCACAGGAGCAGCCCCGAGCGGGAGCCCTGCCATGAGCCCAGGGCCAGAGCCAGCCCTGGCTCCCGACTGGGCAGGGGCTGCACTGGGTCCTGACAGGGCCTGACTCTTTCCCCTGGGGCTGGGGGAGCTGTCACGGGGCAGGGAGGGCCAGGGCTGGCAGGGGCTGCTCAGGGATGGGTTTGGCACCTGCGCCTCGAAGCAGCGACTGCCCAAGCAGCTGCACCGCCTCCGGGCTCTCCGGGGCTCTGTTGGGAGGCACAGCCTGTGCCAAGGGGCGGCAAGGTGCCTGCAGGCCCCAGCTCTGGGGGAAAGGGAGAGCGTCCTGCCCGGATCCACCGTGCTGCCAGCTCAGCAGTGCAGCACAGCACAGGCTCTAGCTCCACATCGCTTCCACAGGTGCAGCTGGAACCACAACACGTGTTCCTGATTCCAAGAATCGCCCTGAAAAGGGTTTCTCTAAGGAAACAGGCTGCTGGCTAGGGCTAATAGCAGGCCTGCTTGTTTTGGAGCTTATCTTCATTTTATGCTGTGTACGAATTTGGAATAGCTGGAAGAGAAAACAGTGAGTTTTTTCTTCATCTTTCCCTCAAACAGCTTCTTTTGAAAGTCTAATGTAGACAGCAAACATTCTTAGAGAAGCTGCAGTGGAGTTGTGGACAGTCCATGATTGTCCAAATAACTCTGCTGAGAGTTCTGCTGCTGCCCAGTGCTTTCTGTGGCCTCTTCATTGCTGGGCCTTGTCCTGGGGGCCTGCTGGGGCTGCAGCCAGTGCTGGCTCCCACTGAGGCTGCCTGGCCAAGAGCAGCCCCAGGGGCACAGGGCAGAGGCAAAGCAAGGTGGGAGGAGAAAGAGCAGGGACGAGCTTGCCCTGGAAAGGCAGAGGTGCTCTGGGCCCACTCCTGGCCAGGGACCCTGCCCAGAGCCGTCCCCTGCTCACCGGGGCCATGAGGGGCAGCTGTGCAGCTGGGCCAGGCTGTGCCAGCAGCTCCAGACATGCTGGGGAGCCTTGCCAGCCCTGGGCCCTGCTGTGCAGGAGGGTCTCTCTGTGCCACTGGCAGTGGGGCCTAAGCCACCTCCTCTCTCCACAGGAGCAGCTCTACAGAATCACAAGACCAGCCAAATAACTCAGGCAGGGAACACTGGGCCTGTCTTCTTGCATCTCCTTGCCAGTGTTCATTGTCTCTTCCACAGCTCCATTACAAGCTTATTGCTAGGGACATGCTGGTTACACCAGCACCCAGAGCAGGACCCTCTGTCCCCAAAAGCGCTGGCCCTGGTGTCCACACCGGCCAGGAGGTGCAGCCCTCCTTCCAGGAAAGGGCCTGAGTCCAGCAACATCTTTGGGCTTCAGCTCAGGTGTCTGTGTGCTACCACCAGCATTGGCAGAGCTGTATGTTTGGGCACAGCCAGGGGTGGCAGGCAGTAGCCAGCATGGGCCACCTAAGAAAAAGCTGTCACATTTTTTCTTCATTTTTTACAAAGCAGAATTTTTTTAAAATATTTAGAAACATTTTTGGTAGAAAAAAAATCCCAAAATATTTCTTCCTTTTTCCCATAGTAGTTTATGATTTTTAAAAGAAGTTTGAGATTTTTGATAAATTTGAAAATTTTCACTTGTACAATAAAAAATAAAACTGCATTTCATTGGTAATCTTTACTCTAAAAAGAACTAAGTCATCACAAGTCACCTAGTCCACTGGAGAGGCTCTTTTTCCACTGGAGATTTTTACCTAGTGACAACATCCAGCTATAAATATTTTACCTGATTTTTTCCTGGAATTCTCACAAACTCACCTCTCAGTCTTCAGAGGTAAACGCTGATGACAGTGGGAATCTCCTGTTGTGCAGGAGGGTCTCTGTGTGCCAGCTGCACCTGGGACCTTAGAAAACTCCTGTTTCAACAGGCGTCCATCTGCAGCTTCACAGGAGGGGCCAAACACCTCATCTGGGACACCTGTACCAGACTTTCCCCATCTCCATGCCCATGCCCAGTGTCCCTGTCACAGCTGCTTTACCAGCTTGTTGCTCAGCCGATGCTGCCACCACACAAACAAGGTCCTCGCCCATTGAAGGCCCTGGCCCTGTTCTCTGGCCCCTACTAAAGGTGGGCAGGGCTTGGCCCAGCTCTTCTGTGGCAATAAAGAGATGGAGCTGTCACTCCAGTGTCTGTGTGGAAGCAGCAGTAAAGCCCAGCTGGCACCAGCCCTGGCTGAGCTCCATGCCCAGGAGCAGCCGTGGATGCCCACGGGGTGGGCAGGCAGGAGCCAGGCAGGGGCTGCTGTGAGCAGCGGCGGAGCCCCGAGGGCTAAGGGAGCCCATGCTGAGCATGCCTGGGCTGAGGGTACATTTCCTTCCCTGGGATCATCTGAGCCTGGACCTCTTCCAGTGGCATGCCCATCAAGAGCATCTCCAGGGACACAGTCTGACCAACAATTCCACCAGGCGACAAAAAAGGTTTTACTGAGCAATGGCCTGTGATACATGAAAACAACCATAGCAGTCCATTTGTACAGATGGGGGGGCACTCTGGGGGTACAGCTAAGGCCATGAGGTCACAGCTGGCTCTGAGGTCACAGAGGTCCTAGAGCCCCGTGGTTGCACAGCAGCACAAGGACCGAGCAGTCAGTCCGTGAACACAACTGTTGCAGCAGCAGCGGCGGTGGCAGCAGTGGTGCTGACATTGGGACACTGGTGTCAGGACAGCGGTGGCAGCAAGAGCTGCGGGACTGGCAGAGGGCAAGGCACCATGGCCCTTGCTCTGCGCCTCTTCCTGCTGCTCCTCCTGGCCGTGGCCCTGCCTGCCAGGGCTGCTAGAGCTGCTCCACTGCAAGTGCAGAGAGCAGGTGAGCTGGCAGCCTGGCTCCCCTTTCCCGGGACAGCGCTCCCTGCTCCCCAGGAACCGCTGGAGATGGTTTTCTCCAGGCTTTAAGGAGGGTTTCCTCTGGGAGATGGAGAGAGCTCTCATGGGCTCTGGGCCACCCTTGTTTCCTCCGCAGGGATGTGTCGCAGGGCATGGAAAGAGGGTGGAGAGTGACCAGGAGCCAGCCCAGAGCTCCCCAGGCACTTGTGCTTTGGCCTTGTCCATTCACTCCTGGCTCCCACGGCCTTACCCGACCCCAGTGCAGT
>NC_066326.1:19612065-19668058 GCF_022539315.1 Serinus canaria | reverse complement strand
ATAAGTCCCTTCAGAGTGGAAGCATCATATTTCTGCCATCTCTTAAAGAGGATATGTTGGAGGAGTTTCTAGACCCCATCTCTTTCATGGTCTGACTCCATTCCTCCCCAGCCGCTCACCTGATCCAGGCAAGATCACTTCTTCTTCAATTTGGAGCTCCTTTATTCACCTTTTCTTCTTGCCGGGGCAGCAAGGATACTTTCGACCGGCTGCTCCAGCTCCCGAAAGCTGTTGCTGTACCTCTCACCACAGTGAAATATCCGTCTCCGGGTCCCTCATTTGGGCACCAAAATGTGTGGAGGATCAGTAAGGGGACATCGCGCCATGATCAGTATGATCAAGTGAAGCCAATTTATTACAAAAAGCAAGCCATTTTTATACTATTCCCTATTGTTCACGCCTGTCGTGGTTTGAAAGGAAGTGGTTTTTTTTTGGAGACAGTGGTTAGCCCAGTGGGGGCTCAGGTGTGAATATTGGCACCTGTTTGGACCAATGAGGAGATGGTTCCGCCTCTGAGAACACAGGGTATAAAGGTAGAACTCCCAGGAAGTGCCTCTCTCTTGCTTGTCGGTCAGCAAAGGGATCAGGTCAGTTCTCTCTCCCCCTCCGGCTGTAGGCCGGGTGGGGGAGGGGAAAAGGCCACGAGGCACCGTGAGCTAGGCCGCAGGCCTTGGATCTTGGAGAGAGAGAGAGAGAGAGAGACCGGGGGGGGGAAGTGAAAGGATGGAGGGGTGGAAGTAGTGAAAGCACCGAGCAAATCCCCCCCCCCCCTCACCCCGCTTCCTAGAGAGAGAGAGAGAGAGAGAAGAGAGAAAAGAGATAAGATGTGCCGGGCAGCTCCTGGAAGTCGGCCAAGAGTGTGAAGAGAGTCCGGCACCTAGAGATGATTTTAACTTTTTTCCTTCACGATGGAAACCTTCCAGACATTGATCCTCCCGGAGGACAGAGATAAGAACAAGAAGAAATGGACAAGTGAAATGAGAGGTTTGTGTGAGTAGGGAGTAGTGGAGTTAATGAGAAGAATTTACTTGGGAAGAGATAAACGGAGGAGCAGTTTTTTTTTTCGGCTGTGGACGGACTAACTTCTATTGTAACACAGAGACTGCGGTTTTGGGGGGAAAGCAATGGCTCAGATCCAGAAAGGCAGTGAAGAGTAGTGGTAGGCAGAAATCAGAAATGAGAAGATTTCTGTCGTGAAGCCCTTGCCCCGGGGGAAATGGGGGGGATTTTGTTATCCCAAAAAATGGAGAGACTGTCGTTTTGTGGAACTGACCAAGTATCCTTAAAAGAGAAACCCCAAAAGCAATCTTCTGGTCCATTTCCATGGTGAGAGCATGGAATATGGAAAGGGGTTAGTCAAGAAATGGCACAGGAGAAGACTCCTTCCTCTTTAATAGAATGTATTGATTGTTAGAAGAAGGATAATGGACTGAGAATTAACACCTGAGAGATGGGGACTGAAGGAAGATTGGAGTTTGTATTGTATGTTGTAATGTGGGTTGAGAGGGGGAGGAGAAATGTGTTTGAAAGATTTCCATTCTGTTCTTTGTGTGTGTGTGTGTGTGTGTGTGTGTGTGTGTTAATAAAGTTTTTTTCCTTTTATTCCTAAATTGGTGTTTGCTTGCTCTGTTTCTGGTCACATCTCACAGTAGGCACTACGTGGATGTGTTTTCATGGAGGCACTGGCAATGTGCCCAGTCCAAAACCAAGACAACGCCTCAAGCTGATACATGATTGGTTAAATCCTTTTTACGCACGCATTTTAATATTTCATTTAATTATAGTATTCTTCCCTCTTCATGTGTCTCAGAGCGGTTTTCTTGTCTGCCTTTGCATCCTGAAGTGTCTGCTTCTGAGCGTGTTCTTCTCCTTTTGTGTCCTTCAAGGACATGGTGACCTTACTCAGTCTCTATGAAGGCTGGATTGTGCATATGTTGTATATGTCCATTGTCCTGCAAAAGACTCTCAACACACACCCACCTTTCTGGACTCCTTTGTTTTTAAGGGCTGCTTCCCAAGGAACTCTCTGAATAAGTCTCTTAAATAGGCCAAAATCTGCCCTCCAGAAGTCATATGTGAATGTCTTATTGATGTTCTCCTGATTTCACGAAATATCAAGAATTCTTGATACATTGGTGTTCCAATGTCTGAGACATAACATAAGACAGACCACTCATGTTTCCTCAGAAAAACTGCCCTGCTTATTGTCTGGAGCTTTCTTTTATAGCCCGTTCAAAACTCCTATGTCGAGAGAGCTCATTGGTCTATCTGTGGGCCCCCAGACTCTGAACCAATACAATGTCTGCATCCTAGGAGAGTTCCCCTTTGGATGTGAACTTCTTTCAGTCAAACACAGAGGCTAATTCATGGAGCTGAGCTGGTCTGCTTATTATAACTTGATTAATTTTAACTACAGATCCGCTTGAAATGCAACCAATTACATAATTTCATGATCACTATGCCCCAAGTAACCTCCAACCACCATATCTTCCCCAGCCCACCTCTATTTGCAAACAGCAGAACTAACATAGTCCCTCCCCTGGTGGGCCCACCCACCAGCTGCAGCAAACAGTTGTCCTCCACACACTCTACAGATTTTCTGGGCTGCTTTTTTTCTACTCTCTTAAGTTTCCAGCAGATGTCTGGCAAGTTGAAGTTGCCTGTGGAAGAATGGTTGGATGAACTGGGCCATAGATCCCTGGAAATGATGTACAAGCAAGCCCCATGTTAGCTTAGCATGAGTAGGCCGCATGCCATGCTAGGGAGATTGCAAAATATGCTGACAAGGACAGGACAGTGTCCCTGATTGTTTTGTGTGGGTTTGCAATATAAAAATAAGGAAGTAAAAGCGACAAGAATGAGGAAGAACCCTGTGTTAGAAACCGCAAAAAAGGAGGAGTATGTAAATCCTCGAGCAGGCCAGGTGCTCCAAAAGCTGCCCCATGATCAAAAATCCAAAATTCTGCCAATGACACCAACCCTTGAGCCACTTACTGATCATGTAAGCTCTCCTATTGCTTTCACTGTTTTTCTCAGCCACCAAGGGACTGAGGAAAAGACCATCTGTGCCCTTGTCCTATCAACCACTTGTCCCAGTGCCCTAAAGTGCCTTTAAATTGTCCTGATGGTCCTCTTTTTGCCTTAAACCAATGAACTAATGAAAAGTATGCATAAATACTGGAAACAATATAAAAATACCCTTGCACTCAAAATAAATTAAAGATTGCTTTACCAATCATATTGATTGATTGCACATCTTCCCTCGCCGACCACAGTTGCCTACAAGAACAAGGGCTGATGATCTTTAAACATTCTCTAACAGTTTATAGAATGAGTTGTCCATCACTTCTTTGTGGTTGGGTGGACGATAACTGACTCCCAGTGGGATGTCAGCCTTGTTGGCCTTCCTCCTAATTCTCACCCATAGGCATTCAACTTCATCATCATTAGTTTCAATATCTATGGTATCCAAAGCCTCCCTAATATAAAGAGCCACCCCTCCACCTTTTCTCCCTTTACTGTCTCTCCTGAAGAGCTTGTAGCCATCCAGTGCAGTGATCCAGCCATGTGAGTCATCCCGCCATGTTTCTGTGATGGTGATTACATCATAGCTCTGCTGCTGGACCATGGCCTCCAGCTCTTCTTGTTTCTTACCCATGCTACCCATGTGCACTGGTATCCATGCACCTCAGCTGGGCTGCTGATTTCGCCCCTAACTCAGGCTTACCACCCTCGGGCCTGCTTCCAGACAACCATTCTGCATGCCCCTCCCCCTTCAGACCTAGTTTAAAGCCCTCTCAACAAGTTCTGCTAGCTCAGGAGCTAAAAACCTTTTGCCCTTAACAGAGAGATGGAGCCCATCTGGTTCCAGCAGGCCAGGTGCTCCAAAAGCTGCCCCATGATCAAAAATCCAAAATTCTGCCAATGACACCAACCCTTGAGCCACTTACTGATCATGTGAGCTCTCCTATTGCTTTCACTGTTTTTCTCAGCCACCAAGGGACTGAGGAAAAGACCATCTGTGCCCTTGTCCTATCAACCACTTGTCCCAGTGCCCTAAAGTGCCTTTAAATTGTCCTGATGGTCCTCTTTTCAATCTCATCACTGCCAGCTTGGAGTATCAGCAGTGGATAATAATCAGAGGGCTGAATCAGCCCAGGAAGTCCCTCAGGGATATCCTGTACCTGGGCCCCAGAGAGGCAGCAGACCTCTCTGTTTGGTGGGTCTGGTTGACATATGAGGCCCTCTGTTCTCCTCACAAAGGAATTACCCACTACTATTACCATTCCTTCCTCTTTAATATTAGAGGTAGCAATCCATCTTACAAATTAATCATAATTGGGAGGCTCACTGGGCAGACAATTTTCTTCTAAATTGTCTGACTGACTCTCTAGATCCGAGGGCTCATACCTTTTCTGAAGTGGCACCTGGCTAGGGGATGGGGTTGGGAGGATTTTTTATCATAACCTCCCTGTGCAGGGACCATTTCCACTCGCCCTTATCTAGCAGGTGTCCTTCTATTGCCTGACAGTGGGCAGCATAGGAGTCCTCTGACCCTTGGTGGGCCTCCTGTAAGGATGGAAGGGCTGAACTCCACCAATCTATTTCCCAATCACTTTCCCTGATAATCCATAGTCCTTCAATTTCTTCCCTAAGATTCGCCACCAGTGAAAGGAGACCGTTCACTTGTTCACACCGCAGGGAGCTTTTCTCTGCAATGCCCTCTGAAACCACTGCTAAGCATAAACACTACACAGGAATGGGTCTGGAAAGACACATCCTTTTTGGAGGGTTGCATCTGGTTACATACACTTGTACTAAGTACAGTTTTCAATTGCATAAAAAACATTACTACCAGAAACCCCAAAACCAACCAACCAACAGAAACACTGCAAGCAACACACAGTAAAACTTACTAGCAAGAAAACCTGCAACGCTACCTGTTTGCCCTGCCTGTGCAAACTGCCTGGCGAGCTGCCCGTCAGAGACGTGCCATGGCCATGTTGGCGCGTTCCTGTTCGCCGCGCTCCCCAGAGGCCTCTTTCAATCAGCCAGCTTCCCAACAGGGGAGGAAGGCGCAACCCATCCCTGCGTGACTCACAAGCTTTTGATGGCTTCCAAGTTTTCCTGGGCATGCCACTGGAGGAGGTCCAGGCCCAGATGATCCCACGGAAGGAAATGTACCCTCAGCCCAGGGACGCTCAGCATGGGCTCCACCGCTGGTCACAGCAGCCCCTGCCTGGCTCCTGCCTGCCCACCCCGTGGGCATCCATGGCTGCCCCTGGGCATGGAGCTCAGCCAGGGCTGGTGCTGGCTGGGCTTTGCTGCTGCTGCCACCTGGACACTGGGGTGACAGCTCCATCTCTTTATTGCAACAGAAGATCTGATTTTGGAAGCTCTCACTCAATATTTTGGTTTGCAGTTCCACATGTTTTCCTGGGGCTTCCACATTTGGCCGTGGAGATAGGGGGTCCTCAAATCACCACAGAACTTGATGGTGAAAATGAATACAGGTCAGTCTCAGAGCTGCTGCTATTTCTCTTCCAGCAGTAGAGGTCTCGGGGCCAGCCACCAGTTTTCAGCTTTTTTTCAAGGTGGTGCCTGTGAAGAGAGCAGGTGGCTGAGGCCCCACTGCCAGTGGCACACAGGGACCCTCCTGCACAGCAGGGCCTAGGGCTGGCAAGGCTCCCCAGCACGGCTGGAACTGCTGGTGCAGCCTGGCCCAGCTGCACAGCTGCCCCTCACAGCCCTGGTGAGCAGGGGACGGCTCTGGGCAGGGTCCCTGGCCAGGAGCGGGCCCCAGAGCACCTCTGCCTTTCCAGGGCAAGCTCGTCCCTGCTCTTTCTCCTCCCCACCTTGCTTTGCCTCTGCCCTGTGTCCCTGGGGCTGCTCTTGGCCAGGCAGCCTCAGTGGGAGCCAGCACTGGCTGCAGCCCCAGCGGGCCCCCCAGGACAAGGCCCAGCAATGAAGAGGCCACAGAAAGCACTGGGCAGCAGCAGAACCCTCAGTAGGGTTATTTGGACAATCGTGGACTGTCCTCAACTCTTCTGAAGCCTCAGTGGGCATGTTTCCCTTAATATGTGCAGCCTTTAAAGGAAGATTTTTCAGATAGAGACCTGCAAAACACTCACCGTTGTTTCTTCCAGCAATACCAGATTCCAGTACAGCACATCATCAGGCAAAGTGCTGCACTAGCCACAATTGCTAGCAACTTATTCAAACAAGGTGTTCCCCAGCAGAAAACACTTCTCCTGCTTTTCCAGTTGTTCTCAGCATGTGCTGTGGGGCCGGCTGCATCTGTGGGAGCAATGGGGAGCATGAGCCCGTGCTGTGCTGCACTGCTGAGCTGGCAGCACGGTGGATCCGGGAGGGATGTCCTTGCTCCCTATTTCCCCCAGAGCTGGGGCCTGCAGGCACCTTGCTGCCTCTTGGCACAGGACTGCTCAGTACCCAAACCCCTGAGCCTTCATGCCATAATTCCTCTGTTCTGTGCCCTTCTGCTCCAGGCAATACTTGTCAAAATCATGGATAAGGTCAAGGAAAATGCCCAGGGTTTTGGAGCTGCTCCAGGGCTCTCTCTCCTGCAAACAGCTGTCTCTCTGCATGTACCCAGAGACCAGGAAATTCCAGGGAAACTCAGGCCCGTGGTGCAGTTTGGGCTGCCTGGCAGCTGATGCCAAATGCCTTCCTGCAGAGGCTGGGGAGAAGAAGCAGCCAGGCCAGGCTGGGAAACAGCCCTGCAGGGCGTGGAAGCAGCAGCGGGGCAGTGAGGCTGCCATGGATCCCTTCCCACTGTGCCAGGCACGACGTTTCCAGATGGGCAGCCAAAGCCCCTGGCTGCTGAGTCCTAGGGGAAGGCTGAGGGAAATGCACCTACCACGGCGTCTCTCCAGGTCCCTCAGTATTTTGTCCATGTGTTTGGATGCCTCCAAGGATGTACTAGATCCTCTAAGTTTGTTCTTCATTCTCAGCAGACCTTAAGAGAAAAATTTACATTTCCCAGGAATGCATCCCACAAAAGCAGGGCTCAGCCTGTTGGGTGAGCTCCCACCCCTGCGATGGGAGCTGGGCCTGTGAGCAACATCCAGCAAAGGACCTGGGTAGGTCCTCCATGCAGACACCCCTGTCTCTACAGTCACAGAACCTTCTGTCATCTCTGCTCACCTGCACGGGCACAGGAGCATTGAGGGGATCGAGGAGGGCCAGGGTACACACGTACATGGCTCTATCCTGGTACCTGCAGCAATGCCCCCTGGCCATGCTTTGGGCTCTGAGCTGGCAGCTCTCCCAGGGGAACGGCCTTGACCTACCCTGCCCATCTCCCAGATGCTGAGTAACGGGTATGGGTTGGGAAGCCCGATCATCTTCGTCACCAGGATAATCTGCATCATCAGGTTCATCTGCAAAGAACGGCAGGACACTACAGCTCCTGTGTCACTGCTGAAGATTTACCTTCAGGCCCGAGTGTCAGTGAGGGCACGTGGGTGACTGGTGTCCTCCAAGGCACTCCCTCAGCTCTGCCTTCCACACAAGAGCAGGGGCAGGGGTACCAGGTGCCTTCAGTGGCCCCACACTGGGATGGAAGGAGCCCCTTGCGGGGCAGTAGGGGCAGAAAGGACACCCTGGATCTGCCAGCAGCTCTAAATGCAGCTTCAGGCAGGGCCAGGGCTTGGCAGTGGCAGCATGATCAGGTCAGGCTCCATGGGGCTGGCAGAGGAGCTGAGAAATGCTCAGCCCTGGGGCACAGACCTGGGCTCGGCCCCTTCCCTCTCTGGTCTTCTTCAGGGCTTCACAGAGCACGTGGAAGGACACACTGGCATTGCACAGGGGAAGAAGAGGGAAAGCTAAATGCTCCTTCTTCCCCATGACAGCAGTCCTACAGGATCACTCAGGGCATGCGAAGGGAGCAGGGCCAGAATTCCAGATTCCTTCAATGCTGAGATTATGTTAAGGGAAATGGCTCAAGAGTCAGCTCTTGACACATAGACATGTATTATTCTCTTAGGAAAGGCACATGGAGAACTTACCTCCAGCATCCTCCAATATTTTCAAGCTGTCATCCAATAAGGCATCGAGATAATGCAATTTGCGATCCCAGTCTGGAGGGGAGGAGAGATCAGACCCATTTCATTGTGTCCAGCGATCCCCCTGTCCATTATGGAGCTGGGAACTGCACTGGGGTCGGGTAAGGCCGTGGGAGCCAGGAGTGAATGGACAAGGCCAAAGCACAAATGCCTGGGGAACTCTGGGCTGGCTCCTGGTCACTCTCCACCCTCTTTCCATGCCCTGTGACACATCCTTGCAGAGGAAACAGGCGCTGCCCAGGGCCCATGAGAGCTCTCTCCATCTCCCAGAGGAAACCCTCCTTAAAGCCTGGAGAAAACCATCCCCAGTGCATCCCGGAGAGCAGGGAGCGCTGTCCCAGGAAAGGGGAGCCAGGCTGACAGCTCACCTGCTCTCTGCACTTGCAGTGGAGCAGCTCTAGCAGCCCTGGCAGGCAGGGCCACGGCCAGGAGGAGCAGCAGGAAGAGGCGCAGAGCAAGGGCCATGGTGCCTTGCCCTCTGCCAGTCCCGCAGCTCTTGCTGCCACCGCTGTCCTGACACCGCTGTCCCAATGTCAGCACCACTGCTGCCACCGCCGCTGCTGCTGCAACCGTTGTACTCAGGGACTGACTGCTCGGTCCTTGTGCTGCTGTGCAACCACGGGGCTCTAGGACCTCTGTGACCTCAGAGGTTGCTGTGACCTCATGGCCTTAGCTGTACCCCCAGAGTGCCCCCCAATCTGTACAAATGGACTGCTATGGTTGTTTTCATGTATCACAGGCCATTGCTCAGTAAAACCTTTTTTGTCGCCTGCTGGAATTGCTGGTCAGACTGTGTCCCTGGAGATGCTCTCGATGGGCATGCCACTGGAGAAGGTCCAGGCTCAGATGATCCCAGGGAAGGAAATGAACCCTCAGCCCAGGCATGCTCAGCATGGGCTCCCTTAGCCCTCGGGGCTCCGCCGCTGCTCACAGCAGCCCCTGCCTGGCTCCTGCCTGCCCACCCCGTGGGCATCCATGGCTGCTCCTGGGCATGGAGCTCAGCCAGGGCTGGTGCTGGCTGGGCTTTGCTGCTGCTTCCACACAGACACTGGAGTGACAGCTCCATCTCTTTATTGCCACAGAAGAGCTGGGCCAAGCCCTGCCCACCTTCAGTAGGGGCCAGAGAACAGGGCCAGGGCCTTCAAGGGGCGAGGATCTTGTTTTGCTGGTGTCAGCATCGGTTGAGCAACAAGCTGGTATAGCAGCTTTGACAGGGACACTGGGCATGGGCATGGAGATGGGGAAAGTCTGGTACAGGTGTCCCAGATTGAGGTGTTTGGCCCCTCCTGTGAAGCTGCAGATGGACGCCTGTTGAAAAAGGAGTTTGCTGAGGTCCCAGTTGCAGCTGGCACACAGAGACTCTCCTGCACAACAGGAGATTCCCACTGTGCTCAGCGTTTGCCTCTGAAGACTGAGAGGTGAGTTTGTGAGAATTCCAGGAAAAAATCAGGGAAAATATTTATAGCTGGATGTTGTCACTAGGTAAAAATCTCCAGAGGGAAAAGAGCCTCTCCAGTGGACTAGGTGACTTGTGATGACTTAGTTCTTTTTAGAGTAAAGATTACCAATGAAATGCAGTTTTATTTTTTATTGTACAAGTGAAAATTTTCAAAATTATCAAAAATCTCAAACTTCTTTTAAAAATCATAAACTACTATGGGAAAAAGGAAGAAATATTTTGGGATTTTTTTACTACAAAAAATGTTCCTAAATATTTGAAAAAACTTCTGCTTTGTAAAAAATGAAGAAAAAATGTGACAGCTTTTTCTTAGGTGGCCCATGCTGGCTACTGCCTACCACCCCTGGCTGTGCCCAAACATACAGCTCTGCCAATGCTGGTGGTAGCACACAGACACCTGAGCTGAAGCCCAAAGATGTTGCTGGACTCAGGCCCTTTCCTGGAAGGAGGGCTGCACCTCCTGGCCAGTCTGAACACCAGGGACAGCACCCTTGGGGACAGAGGGTCCTGCTCTGGGTGCTGGTGTAACCAGCATGTCCCTAGCAATAAGCTTGTAATGGAGCCGTGGAAGAGACTATGAACACTGGCAAGGAGATGCAAGAAGACAGGCCCAGTGTTCCCTGCCTGAGTTTTTTGGCCGGTCTTGTGATTCTGTAGAGCTGCTCCTGTGGAGAGAGGAGGTGGCTGAGGCCCCACTGCCAGTGGCACACAGGGACCCTCCTGCACAGCAGGGCCCAGAGCTGGCAAGGCTCCCCAGCACAGCTGGAGCTGCTGGCACAGCCTGGCCCAGCTGCACAGCTGCCCCTCACGGCCCCGGTGAGCAGGGGACAGCTCTGGGCAGGGTCCCTGGCCAGGAGTGGGCCCAGAGCGCCTCTGCCTTTCCAGGGCAAGCTCGTCCCTGCTCTTTCTCCTCCCTATCTTGCTTTGCCTCTGCCCTGTGGCGCCTGGGGCTGCTCTTGGCCAGGCAGCCTCAGTGGGAGCCAGCACTGGCTGCAGCCCCAGCAGGCCCCAGGACAAGGCCCAGCAATGAAGAGGCCACAGAAAGCATTGGGCAGCAGCAGAACCCTCAGCAGAGTTATTTGGACAATCATGGACTGTCCACAATTTCACTGCAGCTTCTCTAAGAATGTTTGCTTTCTACATTAGACTTCCTAAAGAAGCTGTTTGAGGGAAAGATGAAGAAAAAACTCACTGTTTTCTCTTCCAGTAAATCCAAATTTGCACACAGCATAAAATGATGATAAGCTCCAAAACAAGTAGGCCTGCTATTAGCCCTAGCTAGCAGCCTGTTCCCTTACAGAAACCCTTTCCAGGGCCCTTCTGGGAATCAGGAATATGTTCTGTGGGGCTGGCTGCACCTGTGGGAGCGATGGGGAGCGTGAGCCCGTGCTGTGCTGCACTGCTGAGCTGGCAGCATGGTGGATCCGGGCAGGACGCTCTCCGTCTCCCCCAGAGCCGGGGCCTGCAGGCACCTTGCCGCCCCTTGGCACAGGCTGTGCCTCCCAACAGAGCCCAGCAGGCCGGGAGGAGAGCCCGGGGGTGGCGCAGCTGCTTGGGCAGTCGCTGCTTCGAGGTGCAGGTGCCAAACCCATCCCTGAGCAGCCCCTTCCAGCCCTGTCCCTCCCTGCCCCGTGACAGCTCCCCCAGCCCCAGGGGACAGAGTCAGGCCCTGTCAGGACCCAGTGCAGCCCCTGCCCAGTTGGGAGCCAGGGCTGGCTCTGGCCCTGGGCTCACGGCAGGGCTCCCGCTCAGGGCTGCTCCTGTGCCTTGGGCCTCTGGGCACTCAGGGCCAGCTCTGGAGCAGCTGCAGCGGGAGGGACGTTGGTGCACGAGTCTTGTTTCCCCGGGGCTGTGAAGGAGCTCCAGAGGCCTCCAAGCTTCAGAGGTGCCTCCAGCTTTGGCTGCTGCTGGGCCGTGCAAGGGCAGGCCCTGGGGGAAGAGCTGCTGCCACACAGCCCTGCTGAGGGCTGAGCCCTGCACAGCAGTTACCTCCTGTGCCTGTGCCCGTGTCTGGCATGGCCTTCCTTCCTGCAGCTAGGGCTGCCAATCGGCCTCTGCTTCCTTGGGGAAACACCTCCTTCTGTCCTGACTTTTTGTGCTTCCCTGGAGAAACAAAAAAATAGCTGGATGTATTGGAAAAATTCCCCATTTCTTTCGTGGTATCTTCAGGGTGTTGTGCTTATTAAAAATATGGATAATATTTGCACAATATCTGGACTTTTAGGACTGAGCAAGGGCCTACCCTCCTGCAAAAAGCTGCCAGTGCTGTGCAGAAATTGTGGAGGTGGTGCACAGGGTGAGGGCACACACGTGCATGTCAGTGTCCTGGCACCTGCAGCGATGCCCCCCTGGAAAAACTTTAGGCTCTGAGCTTGCAGCTCTCCCAGGGGAAAGGCCTTGACCTACCCTGCCCATCTCTCACAGGCTATATCCTTAATGTGGGTTGGGAAGCCAGATCTCCTTCACCAACAGGTTCGTCTGCAAAGAACGTCAGGAAGAGAACAGTTCTTGTGACACTGCTGAATATTTTTCTTCAGTGACAAGCGGCAGTGAAGGCACCTGGGTGATTGGTGCTTTCCAAGGCACTCCCTCGGCTCTGCCGTTTACGCAGGAGCAAGGGCAGGGGTACCAGGTGCCTTCAGTGGTCCCACACTGGGGTGGAAAGAGCCCCTTGCAAGGCAGTCAGGGCAGAAAGAACTCTCTGGAGGTGCCAGCAGCTCTAAACCCAGCCCCAGGAAAGGCCAGGGCTTGGCAGTGGTAGAGGAGCAGCTCAGGCTCCCTGGGGATGGCAGAGGAGCTGAGAAAGGCTCAGCCCTGGGGCACAGCCCTGGGCCCAGCCCCTTCCTTTTCTGCTCTTCTCCGTGGCTGCACAGAGCACACGGAAGGACACACTGGCATTGCACACGGGAGAAAGATGGACAGCTAAATGTCACCGACATAGTTTATGAAAAATCCTTTACTTAGGAATTTTCCTCTCCTGAGAGCTGAGAAGCCTCAGGAACGGACTGTAAACAATTCTTATCTGCTGCTGTGGAATGCCACGGGAAAATCTCTGATTGGCCCCGTCGGACTGTTTCCAGTTGAGAGCCCATCACAATTCACCTGTTCGGCCCGTCTCGGGCTGAGAAGACTTCAGTTTACACATTCTTTTCTATTCTTAGCTTAGCTTTGTAGTGAAATCCTTCTCTTTATTCTTTTAGTATAGTTTTTATATCTTATATATCATATAATAATAAATCAAGCCTTCTGATGCATGGAGCCAACTGTCTCGTCTCTTCCCTTCTCCTGGGACCCCCAGAAAACCACTGTAACAGCTAAATGCTCCATCCTCCCACTGAAAGCCATCCTGTGGGATCCCTCAGGGCTCCAGAAGGGAGCAGGGCAAGGTTTCCAGAACTGATCCACATTCAGTGGAACTTTAGGGAAATGCCCACATGAATGACCTCTTGCCACATTGACATGGATTATTCTGTCAGGGAATGAATGTTGAGAATTTGTCTCTAGCATCTGGTAAGGTCATCAAAACCATGATTGACCAGTATTTCCAAGTAATCCAAGTCATGATCCCAATCTAGAAGGGAGCACAGATCCTACAACACCTTTCCCCATCGTGTGCTGGGATCCCATTCAGTCTTGGAGAATTGGGTAATGCAAGGGGAGACTTGCTGTGGGAGCCCTGGGCAGGCTCCTAGTAAGTCTCCACACTCTTTAGAGGTCCTGTGCCACATCCCTGGAAGGGCAGCTGGAGCAGCCCAGGGCCCTGGGGCTCTCTCCCTCCCACACAGGAAACCCTCACTAAATGCCTAGGGAAATCTGCAGCAGGCAATCCCACAACTAACCGTCTGTCCTGCTCTCCTGCTTGCCCACCTGCCTGTGGAACAGCTTCTCCAGCGCAAAGGCAAACAACCAGGCCCTCTCAGGACCCACTGCAGCCTTGCTCTCCCCCTCTGCCCTTTCCACACCACGGGCACCCCGTGCAGCCGTTCTCAGATTTACAGACATGTCTCCCCTGGAGGGACCCCAGCAGGACAGCTCAGTCCCCAAGAGCCCTGAGCCTGCTCGGGATAATTCCTCCGGGCTTGCCCGTCTTGTCTGGTCTGTGTCCGCAGAGCCAAGCAGCAGAGAGGGCAGCTCAAGCCTCAGCAGGGCTGAGGCCCAGAGGCACAGCAATTACCTCCAGTGACTGTGCCTGGCATCGCCTCGCTTCCTGCAGGAAATGCAGCCTTCCATAGAGCCTCTCTGTCCATCCCTTGAGAAAGGAATAGGCACAGCTGGATCAGCCTGAATCATTGCACATCAGGTAGGTGGCCTCTTCAGGAGGCAATACTTGTCCAAAACATAGATAAAAATCAGGAAAATCCTGATCCTCCCAGGCCCTTGGGGCAGGCTATGGCCCTCCCTTTTCCAAGCAGCCACCCCTCAGGATGTGCCTGGGGACTGGGAAGTTGCAGGGCAGCTCATGCCTGTATTGCAATTTGGGCTGCATGTCAGCTGCTGCCAAATGCCTTTCTGCAGAGGCTGGGGAGAAGCTGCAGCCAGGCCAGGCTGGGAAACAGCTCTGCAGGGCGTGGAAGCAGCAGCGGGGCAGCGAGGCTGCCATGGATCCCTTCCTGCTGTGCTGGGCATGGCGTGTCCAGATGTGCAGCCAAAGCCCCCAGGTGCTGAGCCCCAGGACAAGGCTGAGGGAAATGCTCTCACCATTCCCTTTGTGCAGTTCTGTCAGCTTTTGTTTCAGGATTTTGTTTGGCTCATGGGGTTTCTTGTGCCATGTGGCTTTGTTCTTCCCTCTCAGAGGACCTTCACAAAAAGTAGTTCCATATCCCAGGAATGGATCCCACAAAAGCAGGGCTCAGCCTGTGGGGTCAGCAGGGATACACTACTCACCGCTGCGATGGGAGCCAGGCTGCTGTGTAGGAATCAGCAAAGGAGCAAGAAAAATCCTCTCTGCAGACGCATCTGTAACTCAATAGCCACAGAAGATTCTGTTACCTGGTTCCTGCCAAGTTGTCAACAATATTCTTTGGTGGGGCAGTGAGACCATACCTGCAGGAGGTTCCAATGGCTTCAAAACTTTATTCAACCAAACTAAGGGAGAAGTTTTCCCAGCAACCTCATCTAGATTGGAGCACAGATGAGAACATTTTTCAGGGCATGCTGCAATTCCCTTCTGCCTCTGGGAATTGGGCACTGCAAGGAGGTTGGTAAAGGCCATGGGAGCCATATGAAAGGACATGGCCAAAGGTGCACAGGGGCCTGGGGAGCTCTGGGCAGTCTCCTGGTCACTCTCCAGCCTCTTTCCATGCCCTGTGTGACATCCCAGGTGGGGTGGCTGAATCAGCCCAGAGCCCTGCTTGCCTTTACTCCCACAACTGCAACTCTTGCTAAAGCCCTGGGGAAAACTGCAGCAGGCAGTGCCACAGCTATCGCTCTGTCCCTCTGTCCCTCCTGCCTTTTCTCCCGACCTTCCTACCTTCTTCTATCTCTCCATCCCTCTTTCCTCTGGGACAAATCCCAAAGCCCAAGGGCATCTATCCAGGCCTTCTCAGGACCCAATGCAGCCTTGCTCTCCCCCTCTGCCCTTTCCCCACCACGGGCACCCTATGCAGCCACACCCAGGTTTCAGGACATGTCTCCCACGGAGGGACCCCAGCAGGACAGCTCCGTACACGAGTGCCCTGAGCCTGCTCGGGATAATTCCTCTGGGCTGTTCCCTTCTTTTCTGGGCTGTGCCTGCAGTGCCAAGCAGCAGAGAGGGCAGCTCAAGCCTCAGCAGGGCTGAGGCCCAGAGGCACAGCAATTACCTCCAGTGACTGTGCCTGGCATTGCCGCCCTTCCTGCAGGAAATGCAGCCTTCCATAGAGCCTCTCTGTCCATCTTTTGAGAAAGGAATAGGCACAGCTGGATCAACTGGAATCATTGCACATCAGGAAGGTGGCCTCTTCAAGAAGCAATACTTGTCCAAGACATGGATAAAAATCAGGAAAATCCTGATCCTCCCAGGCCCTTGGGGCAGGCTATGGCCCTCCCTTTTCCAAGCAGCCACCCCTCAGGATGTGCCTGGGGACCGGGAAGTTGCAGGGCAGCTCATGCCTGTATTGCAGTTTGGGCTGCCTGTCAGCTGCTGCCAAATGCCTTCCTGCAGTGGTTGGGGAGAAGCTGCAGCCAGGCCAGGCTGGGAAACAGCCCTGCAGGGCGTGGAAGTAGCAGTGGGGCAATGCGGCTGCCATGGATCCCTTCCTGCTGTTCTTGGAACGCCATGTCCAGATGTGCAGCCAAAGCCCCCAGGTGCTGAGCCCCAGGACAAGGCTGAGGGAAATGCTCTCACCATTCCCTTTGTGCAGTTCTGTCACCATTTGTTTCAGGATGTTGTTTGGCTCATGAGGTATCTTGTACCATGTGGCTTTGTTCTTCCCTCTCAGAGGACCTTCACAAAAAGTAGTTCCATATCCCAGGAATGGATCCCACAAAAGCAGGGCTCAGCCTCTGTGGTCAGCAGGGATACACTACTCACCGCTGCGATGGGAGCCAGGCTGCTGTGTAGGAATCAGCAAAGGAGCAAGAAAAATCCTCTCTGCAGACGCATCTGTAACTCAATAGCCACAGAAGATTCTGTTACCTGGTTCCTGCCAAGTTGTCAACAATATTCCTTGGTGGGGCAGTGAGACCATACCTGCAGGAGGTTCCAATGGCTTCAAAACTTTATTCAACCAAACTAAGGGAGAAGCCTTCCCAGCAACCTCATCTAGATTGGAGCACAGATGAGAACATTTTTCAGAGCATGCTGCATTTCCCTTCTGCCTCTGGGAATTGGGCACTGCAAGGAAGTTGGTAAAGGCCATGGGAGCCATATGAAAGGACATGGCCAAAGGTGCACAGGGGCTTGGGGAGCTCTGGACACACTCCATCTCACTCTCCAGCCTCGTTCCATGCCCTGTGTGACATCCCAGGTGGGGTGGCTGAATCAGCCCAGGGCCCTGCTTGCCTTTACTCCCACAACTGCAACTCTTGCTAAAGCCCTGGGGAAAACTGCAGCAGGCTGTGCCAAAGCTATTGCTGTGTCCCTCTGTCCCTCCTGCCTTTTCTCCCTAGCTTCCTACCTTCTTCTATCTGTCCATCCCTCTTTCCCCTGGGACAAATCCCCAAGCCCAAGGGTACATAGCCAGGACGCACTGCAGGATTGCTCTCCCCCTCTGCCCTTTTCCCACCATGGGCACCCCGTGCAGCCGCTCCCAGGTTTCAGGACGTGTCTCCCACGGAGGGACCCCAACAGGACAGCTCAGTACCTGAGTGCTCTGAGCCTGCTCGGGATAATTTCTCTGGGCTGTGCCCATCTTGTCCGGGCTGTGCCTGCAGTGCCAAGCAGCAGAGAGGGCAGCTCAAGCCTCCGCAGGGCTCAGGCCCAGAGGCACAGCAATTACCTCTTGTGACTGTGCCTGGCATCGCCTCCCTTCCTGCAGCAGAGATTGCCAATGAGCCATTTCTTCCTCCAGGAAACTGAGCCTTCTTCCCAGCCTCTCCATCTGCTTCTGGAGAAAGGATGAGGCGCTGCTCGATTAGGTGTGGCTGTTCCCCATTGGGGAGGTGGCATCTTCAGGACCGATGCTTGTCAAAGACATGGTTAAGTATCAGGAAGTCCCTATCAAATTTTTGGCTTGGCCAGGGCCCTCTGTTCTTCAAACAGCTAACCCTTTCTGATTTGCTTGAAGACTGGAAATTGCAGGGGATCTCATGCCCGTGGTGCAGTTTGGGTTGCTTGTCACCTGCTGCCAAATGCCTTCCTGCAGAGGCTGGGGAGAAGCTGCAGCCAGGCCAGGAGGGGAAACAGCCCTGCAGGGCATGGACGCAGCAGTGGGGCAGCGAGGCTTCCATTGATCCCTTCCCTTCCTGCTGTGCCGGGCACGGCGTGTCCAGATGTGCAGCCAAAGCCCCCAGCTGCTGAGCCCCAGGGGAAGACTGAGGGAATGCACCCAACTAGTCCTGCCTGCTGCTTTTCCTTCAGCATTTGTCTCATGTATTTGGATGGCCCATGGGGTTTCTTGTGTCCTGTAGCTTTGTTCTTTCCCATTGGAGGACCTTACAGCAACAGGGTTTTATTTCCCATGAATGGATTTCACAAAAGAAAGGCTCAGCTAGTTTGGTCAGCAGGGACACACTACTCACTCGTGTGATGAGAGATGGATTTGTGTGCAGGAACCAGCAAAGGAGCTTGAGAAGTCATCTCTGCAGACTCACCTGTAACTCAGCAATCACGGCGGCTTCTGTCATCTCTCTCATCTGCACGGGAAGCACTGAGCCACAACAGCGGTGCGGGGATGGCACAGTGAGAGGGCACACTCGTGCATGGATCTTTCCTGGCACCTGCAGCGATGCCCCCCTGGCCGAGCTTTGGGATCTGAGCTGGCAGCTCTCCCAGGGGAAAGGCCTTGACCTACCCTGCCCATATCCCAGAGGCTCAGTCCTGGATGTGGCCTGGGAAGCAAATTCACCTTCACCAACAGGTTCATCTGCAAAGAAAGGCAGGATAGAACAGCACCCATGGCACTGCAGGAGACCCTCAGGCTGCAGGCAAGGCTTAGCCATGGGGTACAGCCCTGGGACTGGCCCCTTCCCTCTCTGCTGTTATCCATGGGTGTACAGAGAACACAGAAGGACACGCTGGCATTGTACACAGGAGGAAGTTGAACAGCTAAATGCTCCATCCTCCCAATGAAATAATCCTCTGGGATTACTCAGTGCTCCAGAAAGGAGGAGGGCAAGATTTCCAGTATCCTTCAATCATGAGATTATTCTAAGGGAAATGGCTCATGAGTGAGCTCTTGCAAAATAGACATGGATTATTCTCTTAGGAACGGCACACGGACAAATTACCTTCAGCATCTTCCAATATTTTTAAGCGTTCATCTAATATGGCATCGAGATAATGCAAGTTGTGATCCCAATCTGGAGAGTGGCAGAGATCAGACCCATTTCCATGGTGTGCTTGGATCCCCCTCTGTTACATGGTTTTTTGGGGTCCCAGGATGAGGGAAGAGACGAGACAGTTGACTCCATGCATCAGAAGGCTTGATTTATTAATATATGATATATCAGATATAAAAACTATACTAAAAGAATAAAGCTAGAGATTTCACTACCAAGGCTATCCTAAGAATAGAAAAGAATGTGTAAACGAAAAGTCTTCTCAGCTCGAGACACTGGACAGGTGTCCTGTGATAGGCCCCTAACTAGAAACAGTCCGATGGGGCCAATCACAGAACTTCCCGTCGCATTCCACAGCAGCAGATAAGAATTGTTTACAGTTTGTTCCTGAGGCTTCTCAGCTCTCAGGAGAGGAAAATTCCTAAGTAAAGTATTTTTCATAAACTATGTCGGTGACATCTCACCCTTCTTTTTTTAGTAAATTAAAAAGAAAATGCAATCAAAAGATCAATCAAATGCTGGTGTGGAAACATCAGGGAAACCCTTCACCTGCAAAACACCAAATTCCCATCACATCACCAAAACAATCTTAAAATAGAAGAAAATGCAAAAACAGTCCAAGGAAAGTTCATTGCTTCAAGTCCAAACAGCTGAGTTTCAGGAAAAAGTCCAAACTGAAGATGTTCCTCTTTGACAGTGCTGAAAAGTCTCTTTTGGTCCTGAAACAGGCTTGAAAAAATTTCTGAGCTGGTAGCTCTTTCAACCCATTTTTATTTAATTTTTTTTCTTTTTTCTTTTTTTTTTTTGTTTTTTTTTGTTTTTTAAAGAGCAGTAGCAGACAATGGCCCACTGAGGCCCCAAACAGGCTGGTCCACCAGCCACCGTTTGCGGGGGGCCCTGCACCCCGTGGAGGGAACAGGGACCCCAGACCCGGCTCACAGAATGGTGGACCAGGTCCAGGCGGGGGGAAGAAAGCCCCCAAACCGAACAGGCGCTGGCCGGGAGGCCCTGGCCCAGGGAACCGAGCCAAACAGCCCAGACCCGGCTCGCGGAGCGGGCTCTGTGTTCTTTCAATCCGGCACACAGGTGCCGATATCTGGGCAGCATGAGTGACCGAACGCTTCATCCCCGCTGAACCGGTGCAGACCAGCAGCTGGGGAAGAAAAGCTTTCCAAGGGAACAACACCCCAGATCTGGGGGTGCTTCGTCCCCACAGCAGATGAGCGATGCGCACATTCCACTGTGTCTCCTGCCTCTGCAACGCGAATGCAAAGAACGTTCCCTCTGTCTGCCCCTCAGCACCTCCCCCTGCGGGCTGAAGACTGGAGGCAGACGGCTCAGGAACCCCCTCCCCCATGCTGCAAGGGCGCGCAGGGGGAGTCAGGCATTACAACCCCCAGCGGGAAACCCCGAACCAGATCCGGGTCAGCCTGCGAAAAACACCGAGATTGAAAGCAAGCAGGCGGGCCGAGCCTGCGATCAGCTGCCTAGCCACACCCCCCCCACGGAGGGGCAAGCTTAATTCCCCTTCCCCTGTCCCAGCTCCCCTCGCAGGGGCAGCCTCGGGACAGCCCGAAAAGCTCGGGGGAGGGTCCCGGCTGATTGCGGGCGCCGCGGCGGCCGCTGCGGTCGGAGCCCTCATGGGCTCTGCTGGAGGGTCGGACGCGGGAGGGACCGGCGCGGACGGCGTGGGACCGACCCCCGCCAGAGGCAGGCCTGCAGGAGGGGCTGCAGGTCCCGACTCCGGGACGGGCTGCCGTCGATCGTCGCTGCTGTTGAGTGTGTCGCCTAGCAACGCAGGCGAAGCCGCTGGAGGCGGTGCTTTCGTCCCGGAAACGCCGACAAGTTCTGCTGAAAGCGATGGGTCCACCCCCGCCGGAGGCGGACCCGCGGGAGGGGTTGCAGGGACTGGCCCCTCCTCCAGGGCGGGCAAGGGCGGGGCCCTTGGCCCCGGTTCAGGTGACAGAGCCAACCCACCTCCCCCCTGAGAGGAGCGAGGGAGGGAAGGCAGGTCCGTCGGCTCCTGCTCCAAGGTCGCAGAAAAAAACTTGTCTTCTGCCGCGGGCAAAGCGTCGCCCCCCCCGCGCCCAGTCGGGGGGGATGGGAAACTGCAGGCATCAGATTCAGACAGGCTTGCCTTTTTCCAGCTCCAGGGAGAAGGGAGACAACCCCCGCGCATCAGCAATCCACTGATAGGCCAATGCCTTCCGTCTCAAGACCGGGAAGAGAGTTCTGAAATGCGGGTAGTTCTGAGGAAAGCCGAATCCCCGGTAGAAAAGATCTCTGATAATGAATTCCATGCAGTCCCAAACATATGAATCAAAGGCATACAGCACATCAGAGAAAAAACCATGGTGTTTTGCCCACTGGAAAAACTCATAGAAATGTGTCGTTAGCATAGGAATGCTGTCCTCCCGACCCCATCTCCTCCAGAGGCCGTAAGTTTCTCCTCTGAGGGAGAGAATGGAACCTCCGCCTCTGTAGGCACTCCCGTCCACACCGGAATCTGCCTCACACGAAGGGCAGCATTTTCAGGAAGGGAACTGTAAACAGTACCTTGCGACAGCGTCCTCTGGGCTTCAGCAGACTGCATTGTGCTGCGAAGACTCCCGGACGTCTGGTCTTGGAGACTTTTCAAAGGTTCTCTCTGTGGCCAGCCTTGGCTGTGAACTCTGCCCAATTTCAGGATCTTCAGTTCTTCAGCTTCTGGCTAGAAGCCACTTCTGTGGCAATGTCCCTTTATTCACTCAGGGTTCACCATTTGTTACATGGTTTTTTGGGGTCCCAGGATGAGGGAAGAGACGAGACAGTTGACTACATGCATCAGAAGGCTTGATTTATTATGATATGATATATAAGATATAAAAAATATACTAAAAGAATAAAGCTAGAGATTTCACTACCAAGGCTATCCTAAGAATAGAAAAGAATGTGTAAACGAAAAGTCTTCTCAGCTCGAGACACTGGACAGGTGTCCTGTGATAGGCCCCTAACTGGAAACAGTACGACGGGGCCAATCACAGAACTTCCCGTCGCATTCCACAGCAGCAGATAAGAATGTTTACAGTTTGTTCCTGAGGCTTCTCAGCTCTCAGGAGAGGAAAATTCCTAAGTAAAGTATTTTTCATAAACTATATCGGTGACACCCCTCTCCCTTAGGGAACTGGGCACTGCAAGAGGCCCGGGTAAGCCTGTGGGAGCCAGATGTGAATGGACAAGGCCTGACTGCATAGCGACCTGGGGAGCTCTGGGCTGGCTCCTGGTCACTCTCCACCCTCTTTCTATGCCCTGTGACACATCCCTGCGGAGGAAACAGGGGCTGCCCAGGGCCCATAAGTGATCACTCCCTCCCCCAGAGGAAACCCTCACTAAAGGCCTAAGGAAAACCATCCCCAGCACTTCCTGTGGAGCAGGGAGTGCTGTCCCAGGAAAGGGGAGCCAGGCTGCCGGCTCTCCTGCTCTCCGCGCTTGCAGCGGAGCAGCCTGGGCAGCCCTGGCAGGCAGGGCCACGGCCAGGAGGAGCAGCAGGAAGAGGCGCAGAGCAAGGGCCATGGTGCCTTGCCCTCTGCCAGTCCCGCAGCTCTTGCTGCCAAGGCTGTCCTGACACCGCTATCCCAATGTCAGCACCACTGCTGCCACCGCCGCTGCTTCCACAACAGTTGTGCTCAGGGACTGACTGCTTGGTCCTTGTGCTGTTGTGTAATCACAGGGCTCTGGGACCTCTGTGACCTCAGAGCCTGCTGTGACCACATGGCCTTAGCTGTACCCCCAGAGTACCCCCCCCATGTGTACAAATGGACTGCCATGGTTGTTTTCATGTATCACAGGCCACTGCTCAGTAAAACATTTTTTGTCGCCTGGTGGAACTGCTGGTCAGACTGTGTCCCTGGAGAAGCTCTCGATGGCTTCCAAGTTTTCCTGGGCATGCCACTGGATGAGGCCCAGGCTCAGATGATCCCAGGGAAGGAAATGTACCCTCAGCCCCGGCGTGGGCTCCCCCAACCCTTGGGGCATTGCCGCTGCCCACAGCAGCCCCTGCCTGGCTCCTGCCTGCCCACCCCATGGGCATTGTCCTGGTTTAGGGCAAATTTGGAGAGAATCCCCAAAAAGGGCTTCTCCACAAGCAAACCCACAGGCCCCTTCCCCAATTGGTTCAGGAAGAATTCCTCAGAGAGAGGTGGAAAGAACCTGTTTATTTGACAAGCACAGCACCCCCCAGCACACACAATGAACAATACCGGATGACACCACTCTTCCACTGCTCTGAGAAAGATGACAAATTCAGAAAAGTCTCTCCTGGGGGTTTGCTGTTGTCAGTCCCTCCGGTGCTGAGGCAGCTGCTGCAGCCACAAGGTGTAACCTCTCTCTCTCGGTGTTCTGAATCCCAGTCCGGAGCAGTCAGCAGGTCCAACGGGGGGGGGGGGGGGGGGGAGGGAGAACAGTCCAGAAAGGAATTTGGACTGTTTAGCTAAGGTAACTAATGAGAAGGGGGGAAAGAAGCAAGAGCAAGCAAAGCAGAAGCGAAGCAGAAGCAAGAGCGAGAGCAAAAAGCAGGGCAAAAAGCAGAGAAGCCGCAACATGCTCTGGTGCTATCTGTATGTCCCGCCGAGTAGCTGATAGGAGGCCCAAAACAAAACTCTCACTCTGCCAGTCTTAAAGGCACAGAACATAATATCCAGCATAAATTACATACACACGAATGGGGATAACAGTCACCCTAGGACATTCCACCCCTTATCCCCATATCGTCAAACAATTTCATTCTCACCCCACAATCAGGTCTCCCTGAGGTACACATCGTGTTGTTCCATCTCTCTGCATCACCCACCATGTGCATCCTGGTCCCTGAGCAAAAACAACCCCACGGATGGGTTTGTCCGTACTTGAGGCAGAAATTGATCCACACTGTCCTCCCTAACAAACCTTTGACATGTACCACTGGGACTTTATCTCCATCTATTATATTCAGGGACTCAGACTGGGCAGGACCTGCTCGGTTAGTGGAACCTCGAGTGTTAACTAACCAGGTAGCCTTTGCTAAGTGCTGCTCCCAATTTTGAAGGATCCCCCACCCAAGGCTTTCAGTTGGGTTTTTAGTAGCCCATTGTACCTCTCTACCTTCCCTGCAGCAGGTGCATGGTAGGGGATATGGTACACCCACTCAATACCATGTTCCCTAGCCCAGGTGTTGATGAGGCTGTTCTTGAAATGAGTCCCATTGTCTGACTCAATCCTCTCAGGGGTACCATGCCTCCAAAGGACCTGCTTTTCAAGGCCTAGGATGGTGTTACGGGCAGTGGCATGAGACACAGGGTAGGTTTCCAACCATCCCGTGGTGGCTTCTACCATGGTCAGCACGTAGCGCTTGCCTTGGCGTGTCTGGGGCAGTGTGATGTAGTCGATCTGCCAGGCCTCCCCATACTTGTACTTGGACCACCGCCCACCGTACCACAGGGGCTTCACTCGCTTGGCCTGTTTGATGGCAGCACACGTCTCACAGTCATGGATAACCTGAGAAATACTGTCCATGGTTAGATCCACCCCTCGGTCTCGTGCCCACTTATAGGTGGCATCTCTACCCTGGTGACCTGAGGCATCATGGGCCCCCGAGCTAGGAATAACTCTCCCTTGTGTTCCCAATCTAGGTCTATCTTTGACACCCCTATCTTTGCAGCTCGGTCTACTTGCTCATTGTGTTGATGCTCCTCATTGGCTCTACTCTTGGGGACATGGGCATCTACATGGCGGACCTTGACAGGTAGCTTCCCTACCCTAGCAGCGATGTCTTTCCACTCATCAGCAGCCCAAATTGGTTTTCCCCTACGCTGCCAATTGGCCTCTCTCCACCTCTCCAGCCATCCCCACAGAGCATTAGCTACCATCCATGAATCAGTGTAAAGGTAGAGCCTTGGCCATTTCTCTCTCTCCAGCAATGTCCAGGGCCAGCTGAACAGCTTTGAGTTCAGCAAGTTGACTTGATCCACCTTCTCCTTCGGTAGCTTGAGCGACCTGTCGTGTGGGGCTCCATACGGCTGCTTTCCACTTCCGGTTCATCCCTACAATGCGACAGGAACCGTCTGTGAAAAGAGCGTAGCGTGTTTCCTCTGGTGGCAGCTGGTTATATGGAGGGGCCTCTTCAGCCCGTGTCACTGGGTCTGGTTCTTCATCTGTGACACCAAAATTTTCACCTTCGGGCCAAGTTGTAATCACCTCCAAAAATCCCAGGGCGATTCAGTTTACCTATACGGGCGCGCTGAGTGATAAGGGCAATCCACTTGCTCCATGTAGTGTCAGTGGCATGATGAGTGGAAGGAACCTTGCCTTTGAACATCCACCCCAGCACCGGCAGTCGGGGTGCCAGGAGGAGTTGTGCTTCTGTGCCAATCACCTCTGAGGCAGCTTGGACTCCTTCATAGGCAGCCAAGATTTCTTTCTCCGTTGGAGTATAGTTGGCTTCAGAGCCTCTGTAGCTTCGACTCCAAAATCCTAGTGGCCGACCCCGAGTCTCCCCAGGCACCTTCTGCCAAAGGCTCCAGGACAAGCCATGGTTCCCGGCTGCAGAGTAGAGCATGTTCTTCACATCTGGTCCTGTCCTGACCGGACCAAGGGCTACTGCATGAGCAATCTCCTGCTTGATCTGGGCAAAAGCTTGTTGTTGCTCAGGGCCCCAGTAGAAATTGTTCTTCTTGCGGGTGACCAGGTAAAGAGGGCTCACGATCTGACTGTACTCAGGAATGTGCATTCTCCAAAAGCCTATGGCACCTAGGAAAGCTTGTGTTTCCTTCTTATTGGTTGGTGGGGACATAGCTGTGATCTTGTTAATGACATCTGTAGGGATCTGACGCCGTCCATCCTGCCACTTCACTCCTAGGAATTGAATCTCACGAGCTGGTCCCTTTACTTTGCTCTTTTTAATGGCGAAACCAGCTCCCAGGAGGATTTGGATGATTTTCTTCCCTTTCTCAACACTTCCGCAGCTGTGTTCCCCCACACAATGATGTCATCAATATACTGGAGGTGTTCTGGAGCCTCACCCTTTTCCAGTGCAGTCTGGATCAGTCCATGGCAGATGGTGGGACTGTGCTTCCACCCCTGGGGCAGTCGGTTCCAGGTGTACTGCACTCCCCTCCAGGTGAAAGCAAACTGAGGCCTGCATTCTGCTGCCAGAGGAATGGAGAAAAATGCATTGGCAATGTCAATAGTGGCATACCACTTTGCTGCCTTGGACTCTAGCTCGTACTGGAGCTCTAATATGTCCGGCACAGCAGCGCTCAGCGGCGGAGTCACTTCGTTCAATGCACGGTAGTCCACCGTCAATCTCCATTCCCCCTCCGATTTACGGACAGGCCAAATGGGGCTGTTGAAGGGTGAGTGGGTCTTGCTGACCACCCCTTGGCTCTCCAGCTCTCGGATCATCTTATGGATGGGGATCACAGCATCTCGAGTGGTTCTATACTGCCGGCGATGCACTGTGGAAGTGGCAATTGGCACCTGTTGCTCTTCTCCCTTCAGAAGTCCTACTGCAGATGGGTTTTCGGACAGCCCAGGCAAAGTGTTCAATTGCTGGATGCCCTCAGTCACTACAGCTGCTATCCCAAATGCCCACCTGAGTCCTTTTGGGTCCTTGAAATACCCACTTCGAAGGTAATCTATGCCCAAAATACATGGGGCCTCCGGGCCAGTCACAATGGGGTGTTTCTTCCACTCATTTCCCGTCAGGCTCACATCCGCTTCCACCAAGGTGAAATCCTGGGATCCCCCTGTCACACCGGCAATAGACACAGACTCCGTCCCCACATGTCTCGATGGGATTAATGTGCACTGCGCACCAGTGTCAACCAAAGCTTTGTATTCTTGTGGTTCAGATGTGCCAGGCCAACGAATCCACACAGTCCAAAAAACACGGTTTTCCCTAGCCTCTACCTGGCTAGAGGCAGGGCCCCTCTAAGCCTGGTCATCCTTCTTTCCCTGGGCATATGTCTTGGATGTTTCTTCAAGGGGATCAGACATATCATCATCATATCTGGCAGTTCGGCTATGGGCAACTGGAGCTGCTTCCCTCTTGGTGGAACTCCCTCTCTGAGTCCTGCCTTCCTTCAATTCACGTACCCGTCGTGCCAGAGCAGCAGTAGATTTCCCATCCCATCTCCTCATGTTCTCTCCACTATCACGCAGGAAGAACCACAGCTCAGCTCGTGGGGTGTACCTTCTCTCTCCATCTGGGGAACATCTGTATTGGGCACTAGGACGTCTGATCTGTACTGCTGAGATTTGGAGAAGGTCTTCCTTAATTTCCTCCTGAGCTTCTTGTGATTCTCCTCTATCTTATCCTCTAACTTCTGCAGACGTGTTTCCACTGCTGCGATCCTGGCATGTGTTGGGCCATGCACAGCGTCTGCATATGCTCGGAGCTTCTTCGCCATATCCAGCACAGTCTCATCCCTCTCATCCCGCTTCATTATGGCTAAGGCAGAAGCATATTCGTGTGGCCCGAGTCGTACAAGTTTCCGCCACATCACAGACGTGCATGGTACCAAGTCTGGGTTCCTAGTTGTTACGTCATCTGAGAAGATAATCTCTGCCACTGCCATTTCTCTCAAGCGTTGGATCCCTTGCTCTATGGTCTTCCACTGAGTCTGCTGCATATAAAGATCATCTGCACACAGGTATCTTTGTGCAACACTGTCCAAGACCCGTGCCCAGAGGCTGTGAGGATTAACCCCCCTCATCATTCCTTGGTCGATGACAGGATCATGTGACAGGGATCCCAAATGCCTGGCTTCAGTGCCATCCAGGATTGTGGCCTCACCTGCAGCATCCCAGAGATGGACTAACCAACTAATTATGGATTCATCGGGTCGCCGGGTGTAATCCTTCCTTAGGCCACGGAGGTCCTTCAGGGAAAAGGACTCCATATGGGCTTCTGGTCTGGCACCTGCTGCTTTGACTTCTGATTTTACATCAGGAGGCGCTGAGGGTCCTTCTCCTGCATCATCCTCATCATCATCCACTGGTCGATTGGTCTTGCCCGTGCATTTCCCACTTCTAGTGCTGGTAGCTACAGCCATTGGTTTAGCTGCTGGCTTAGGCTCACTATCTAGCTTGGCTGTTTTGTCTCCCTGCCCCGCTGCCTCTGTCTGCTGGCCAACCGTATCTAGCAATGTGCGATAAGCGTATGCCAAGGCCCAGCTCAGTGCAATGATCTTTTTCTCTTTAGGGTCATCCTGGTACTTCTCTTTCAGATATTTCCCCACCTCAACTGGGTTCTGAATTTGATCATGGGGAAAGTCCCAGACTATAGGGTCAGAGAATTCCTTCAGGATTTGGCCCATATTCTCCCATTTCCCACACCACTTAGGATTTTCCACACCTGGGTCTATTCCTGAGTCAGGGATCTCATCAGCCCGGCTAGAAATCTCAGCCCTCATTCTAGAGATGCAGCAGATTATATAGAGCAAGCTTACCAGATTGAGTACTAGAAAGATGGTCTCTTTAACATTCAGGGGAAACTGAACATTCTCCAAAAGCGATGCAACAGATTCAGAGGAGAAGAAGGAAAGCAAAGGCTGAAAGCCTCACCCCCTGCTCTTCCTCTAACATCTGGATGCATAACCATAGCCATGAACCATTCACACCTGGAGCAGACCCCAGCATGTTTACAAACTTCTTGCAAGCTATTACCACCAAGCCCAGCAGGATAGCTACTCTGGTCACTGCCCCTCTGCTGTAAAAGCTACGTATTAGAGACAATACAAGAGCTATTTCTGGATAAGAAAACAAACCAAGGGACCATAGAGGTATTAAGATCTCAAAAAACCTTAGGGACCAGAAATGCATGCAAGCCTTCCCCCCAATAGACATTATGAATTCAAAAAGCATGTCTATTAACTGCTTTACACTGAAACAGAATAATGGTAACCAAAATGCACTCAAAACAGGGTCTCTCCACTCTCTCTCGAGCCGCACGTTGGGCGCCAAGATTTGTCCTGGTTTAGGGCAAATTTGGAGAGAATCCCCAAAAAGGGCTTCTCCACAAGCAAACCCACAGGCCCCTTCCCCAATTGGTTCAGGAAGAATTCCTCGGAGAGAGGTGGAAAGAACCTGTTTATTTGACAAGCACAGCACCCCCCAGCACACACAATGAACAATACCGGATGACACCACTCTTCCACTGCTCTGAGAAAGATGACAAATTCAGAAAAGTCTCTCCTGGGGGTTTGCTGTTGTCAGTCCCTCCGGTGCTGAGGCAGCTGCTGCAGCCACAAGGTGTAACCTCTCTCTCTCGGTGTTCTGAATCCCAGTCCGGAGCAGTCAGCAGGTCCAACGGGGGGGGGGGGGGGGGGGGGGGGGGGGAGAACAGTCCAGAAAGGAATTTGGACTGTTTAGCTAAGGTAACTAATGAGAAGGGGGGAAAGAAGCAAGAGCAAGCAAAGCAGAAGCGAAGCAGAAGCAAGAGCGAGAGCAAAAAGCAGGGCAAAAAGCAGAGAAGCCGCAACATGCTCTGGTGCTATCTGTATGTCCCGCCGAGTAGCTGATAGGAGGCCCAAAACAAAACTCTCACTCTGCCAGTCTTAAAGGCACAGAACATAATATCCAGCATAAATTACATACACACGAATGGGGATAACAGTCACCCTAGGACAGGCATCCAAGGCTGCCTCTGGGCGTGGAGCTCGGCCAGGGCTGGTACTGGCTGGGCTTTGCTGCTGCTGCCACCCGGACACTGGGGTGATAGCTCCATCTCTTTATTGCAACAGAAGAGCTGGGCCAAGCCCTGCCCACCTTCAGTATGGGCCAGAGAGCAGGGCCAGGGGCTTCAGGGGGAGAACAACCTTGTTTGCGTGGTGGCAGCATGGACACAGAAACAAGCTGGTAAAGCAGCTGTGACAGGAACACTGGGCATGGGCATGGAGATGAGAAAGGTCTGGTACAGGTGTCCCAGACTGAGGTGTTTGGCTACTCCTGTGAATCTGCAGATGGATACCTTTTGAAAAGGAGCTTGCTGAGGTCCCAGTTGCAGCTGGCACACAGAGACCCTCCTGCACAGCAGGAGATTCCCGCTGTGCTCAACATCTGCCTCTGAAGACTGGGATGTGAGCTTGTCAGAAATCACGGAAAATATCAGGGAAAATATTTATAGTTGGATGTTGTCACTAGGTAAAAATCTCCAGTGGGAAAAGAGCCTCTCCAGTACCCTGGGTGTCTTGTGATGACTTAGTTCTTCTTAGAGTAAAGATTACCAATGAAATGAAGTTTTATTTATTATTCTACACGTATAAAGTGTGCCAAATTTCTCAGAATTCTAACACTACTTTGAAAATCCTAAACTACTATGCGAAAATGGAGGAATTATTTGGGGATCTTTTTCTACAAAAGATGATTCTAAATATTTACAAAACTTGTGCTTTGTAAAAAATGAAGAAAAAATGTGATAGCTTTTTTTTTAAGTGGACCATGCTGGCTACTGCCTGCCACCCCTGGCTGTGCCCAGACATACAGCTCTGCCAGTGCTAGTGGTAGCCCACAGACACCTGAGCTGAAGCCCAAAAATGTTGCTGGACTCAGGCCCTTTCCTGGCTAGAGGGCTGCACCTCCTGGCCGGTCTGGAAACCAGGGCCAGCGCTTTTGGGGACAGAGGGTCCTGCTCTGGGTGCTGGTGCAACCAGCATGTCCCTAGCAATAAGCTTGTAATGGAGAGGTGGAAGAGACAATAAACACTGGCAAGGAGATGCAAGATGACAGGTCCAGTTCTCAGTTCTGCCTGAGTTTTTTGTCCGGTCTTGTGAAGTGGGAGAGGTGCTCCTGTGGAGAGAGGAGGTGGCTGAGGCCCCACTGCCAGTGGCACACAGGGACCCTCCTGCACAGCAGGGCCCAGGGCTGGCAAGGCTCCCCAGCACGGATGGAGCTGCTGGCACAGCCTGGCCCAGCTGCACAGCTGCCCCTCACGGCCCTGGCGAGCAAGGGACGGCTCTAGGCAGGGTCCCTGGCCAGGAGCGGGCCCCAGAGCGCCTCTGCCTTTCCAGGGCAAGCTCGTCCCTGCTCTCTTTCCTTCCCCCCTTGCTTTTCATCTACCCTGTAACCCTGGGGCTGCTCTTGGCCAGGCAGCCTCAGTGGGAGCCAGCACTGGCTGCAGCACCAGCGGGCCCCCAGGACAAGGCCCAGCAATGAAGAGGCCACAGAAAGCATTGGGCAGCAGCAGAACCCTCAGCAGGGTTATATGAACAATCATGGACTGTCCACAACTCCACTGCAGCTTCTCTAAGAATGTTTGCTGTCTACATTAGACTTTCATAAGAAGCTTTTTGAGGGAAAGATGAAGAAAAAACTCACTGTTTTCTCTTCCAGCAATTCCAAATTTGGACACAGAATAAAATGAAGATAAGCTCCAAAACAAGTAGGCCTGCTATTAGCCCTAGCCAGCAGCCTGTTCCCTTACAGAAACCCTTTCCAGGGCCCTTCTGGGAATCAGGAACATGTGCTGTGGTTCCAGCTGCACCTGTGGGAGCAATGGGGCGCATGAGCCCGTGCTGTGCTGCACTGCTGAGCTGGCAGCACGGTAGATCTGGGCAGGACGCTCTCCGTTTCCCCCAGAGCCGGGGCCTGCAGGCATCTTGCCGCCCCTTGGCACAGGCTGTGCCTCCCAACAGAGCCCAGCAGGCCGGGAGGAGAGCCCGGGGGCGGCGCAGCTGCTTGGGCTGTCGCTGCTTAGAGGCGCAGGTGCCAAACCCATCCCTGAGCAGCCCCTTCCAGCCCTGGCCCTCCCTGCCCCGTGACAGCTCCCCCAGCCCCAGGAGACAGAGTCAGGCCCTGTCAGGACCCAGTGCAGCCCCTGCCCAGTTGGGAGCCAGGGCTGGCTCTGGCCCTGGGCTCATGGCAGGGCTCCCACTCGGGGCTGCTCCTGTGCATTGGGCCTCTGGGCACTCAGGGACAGCTCCGGAACAGCTGCAGTGGGAGGGACGTTGGTGCACAAGTCCCATTTCCCCAGGGCTGTGAAGGAGCTCCAGAGGCCTCCAAGCCTCCAAAGGCGCCTCCAGCTTTGGTTGCTGCCGGGCCGTGCAATGGCAGGCCCTGGGGGAAGAGCTGCTGCCACACAGCCCTGCCGAGGGGTGATCCCTGCACAGCAGTTACCTCCTGTGCTTGTGCCCGTGTCTGGCATGGCCTTCCTTCCTGCAGCTGGGGCTGCCAATCGGCCTCTGCTTCCTTGGGGAAACACCTCCTTCTGTCCTGCCTTTTTGTGTCTCACTGGAGAAACAAAAAAAACAGCTGGATCTGATGGAACAATTCCCCTTTTCTTTGGTGGCGTCTTCAGCCTGTCGTGCTTATTAAAAACACGGACAAGATTCAAAAAACATCGGGGCTTTGGAGGCTGGGCCAGGCCCCACCCTCCTCCAAATAGCTGCAGTGCTGAGCAGAAGTTGTGAGGAGATCGCACAGGGCGAGGGCACACCCGTGCATGGCTCTCTCCTGTCCCCTGCAGCAATGCTCCCCTGGCCGAGCTTTGGGCTCTGAGCTGGCAGCTCTCCCACGGGAAAGGCCTTGACCTACTCTGCCCATATCCCAGAGGCTTTATCCTGAACTTTGGCTGGGAAGCCAGATCATTTTCACCAACAGGTTCATCTGCAAAGAAAGGCAGGACAGAACAGGTCTCGTGACACTGCTGAAGATTTTCCTTCAGACCCGAGTGGCAGTGAGGGCACCTGGGTGATTGTTGCCCTCCAAGGCACTCCCTCAGCTCTGCATTCCACTCAGGAGCAGGAGCAGGGGGACTACGTGCGTGCAGTGGCCCCACACTAGGGTGGAAGGAGCCCCTTGTGGAGCAGTCGGGGCAGAAAGGACCTCCTAGATCTACCAGCAGCTTTAAACCCAGCCCTATGCAAGGCCAGGGCTTGGCAGTGGCAGCAGGAGCAGCTCAGGCTCCCTGGGGCTGGCAGAGGAGCTGTGAAAGGCTAAACCCTGGGGCACAGCCCTTGGCAAGGCCCATTCCCTCTCTGCTCTTTTCAGTGGCTGCACAGAGCACACGGAAGGACACACTGGCATTGCACATGGGAGAAAGATGGACAGCTAAATGCTCCTTCCTCCCACGGAAAGCCATCCTGTGGGATCCCTCAGGGCTCAAGAAAGGAGCAGGGCAAGATTTCCAGAACTGATCCACATTCAGTGGAACTTAAGGGAAATGCCACATGAATGAGGTCTTGCCACATTGACATGGATTCTTCTGTCAGGAAAGGTAATTGAGAACTTGTCTCCAGCATCTGGCAAGGTCTTTAAACCAAGATACACCAGCATTTACAAATAATCCAAGTCATGATCCCAATCTAGAAGGGAGCACTGATCCTACACTACCATTTCCATGGTGTGCTGGGATCCCTTTCTTTTTTAGGGAACTGGGCACTGCAAGGCGCTGGAATTTGGCTGTGGGAGCCTGTGGCTTCGGGTCACTTTCCAGACTCTTTGCAGTCCCCGTGGAACATCCCTGGAGAGGCAGCTGGAGCAGCCCAGGGCCCTGGGGCTCTCTCTCTCCCACACAGGAAACCCTCACTAAATGCTTGGAAAAATCTGCATCAGGCAGTGCCACAACTAACCCTCTGTCCCTCTGTCATTCTCTCCTTCTTCCCCACCTGCATGTGGAACAGCTTCTCCAGCCCAAAGGCAAACAGCCAGGCCCTCTCAGGACCCATTGGAGCCTTGCTCTCCCCCTCTGCCTTTCCCCACCACGAGCACCCCGTGCAGTCGCTCCCAGGTTTTGGGACGTGTCTCCCACGGAGGGACCCCAGCAGGACAGCTCAGTACCCGAGTGCCGTGAGCCTGCTCGGGATAATTCCTTTGGGCTGTGACTGTCTTTTCCCGGCTTTGCCTGCAGTGCCAAGCAGCAGAGAGGGCAGCTCAAGCCTCAGCAGGGTTGAGGCCCAGAGGCACAGCAATTACCTCCAGTGACTGTGCCTGGAATCGCTTCCCTTTCTGCAGGAAATGCAACCTTCCATAGAGCCTCTCTGTCCATTCCTTGAGAAAGGAATTAGGAACAGCTGGATCAGCTGGAATAATTGCAAATCAGGGAGCAGGGAGGTGTCCTCTTCAGGAGGCAATACTTGTCCAAGACATAGATAAAAATCAGGAAAATCCTGTTCGTCCCAGGCCCTTGGGGCAGGCTATGGCCCTGTCTCCTCCAAGCAGCCACCCCTCAGGATGTGCCTGGGGACTGGGAAATTGCAGGGGAGCTCATGCCCATAGTGCAGTTTTGGCTGCCTGTCAGCTGCTGCCAAATGCCTTCCTGCAGTGGTTGGGGAGAAGCTGCAGCCAGGCCAGGCTGGGAAACAGCCCTGCAGGGCGTGGAAGCAGCAGTGGGGCAGTGAGGCTGCCATGGATCCCCTCCTGCTGTGCTGGGCATGGCGTGTCCAGACGTGCCGCCAAAGCCCCCGGCTGCGGAGCCCCAGGACAAGGCTGAGGGAAATGCTTTCACCATTCCCTTTGTGCAGTTCTGTCACCATTTGTTTCAGGATGTTTTTTGGCTCATGGGGTTTCTTGTGCCATGTGGCTTTGTTCTTCCATGTAAGAGGATCTTCACAAAAAGTAGTTCCATATCCCAGGAAGGGATCCCACAAAAGCAGGGCTCAGCCTGTGGGGTCAGCAGGGATATACTACTCACCCCTGCGATGGGAGCCAGGCTGCTGGGTAGGAATCAGCAAAGGGTCAGGAAATGTTCTCTTTGCAGACACACCTATAACTCAAGAGCCGCAGAACCTTCTTTTTCCTGGTTCCTGCTCAGTTGTCAACAATATTCCTTGGTTGGGCAGTGAGAACATACCTGCAGGAGGTTCCAATGGCTTCAAAACTTTATTCAACCAATCTAATGGAGAAGTTTTCCCAGCAACCTCATCTAGATTGGAGCACAGATGAGAACATTTTTCAGGGCATGCTGCAATTCCCTTCTGCCTCTGGGAATTGGGCACTGCAAGGAGGTTGGTAAAGGCCATGGGAGCCATATGAAAGGACATGGCCAAAGGTGCACAGGGGCTTGGGGAGCTCTGGACACACTCCATCTCACTCTCCAGCCTCGTTCCATGCGCTGTGCAACATCCCTGGTGGGGTGGCTTAAGCAGCCCAGGGCCATGCGGGCTTTCACTCCCACAGCTGAAACTCTTGTTAATACCCTGGGGAAAACTGCAGCAAGGTGTGCCACAGCTATACCCCTGTCCCTCTGTCCATCCTGCCTTTTCTCCCTACCTTCCTACCTTCTTCTATCTGTCCATCCCTGTTTCCCCGGGGACTAATGCTACAGTCCAGGGGAACATAGCCAGGCCTTCTCAAGACCCAATGCAGGATTGCTCTCCCCCTCTGCCGTTTCCCTACCAAGGGCACCCCGTGCAGCCGCTCCCAGGTTTTGGGATGTGTCTTGCACGGAGGGACCCCAGCAGGACAGCTCTGTACCTGAGTGCCCTGAGCCTGCTCGGGATAATTTCTCTGGGCTGTTCCCATCTTGTCCGGGCTGTGGCCGCAGGGCCAAGCAGCAGAGAGAGCAGCTCAAACCTCAGCAGGGCTCAGGCTCAGAGGCACAGCAATTACCTCTTGTGACTGTGCCTGGCATCGCCGCCCTTCCTGCAGCAGAGGCTGCCAATGAGCCTTTCTTTCCTCCAGGAAACTGAGCCTCCAGCACAGCCTCTCCATCTGCTTCTGGAGAAAGGATGAGGCACTGCTCGATTAGGTGGGGCTGTTCTCCAATTGGGAGGTGACATCTTCAGGAGCCAATGCTTGTCAAAGACAGGGTTAAGAATCTGGAAGTCCCTATCAAATTTTTGGCTCGGTCAGGGCCCTCTGTTCTCCAAACAGCTGCCCCTTCTGATTTGCCTGGAGATGGGGAAATTGCAGGGCATCTCATGCCTGTGGTGCAGTTTGGGCTTCCTGTCAGCTGCTGTGAAATGCCTTCCTGCAGAGGCTGGGGAGAAGCTGCAGCCAGGCCAGGCTGGGAAACAGCCCTGCAGGGTGTGGAAGCAGCAGCAGGGCAGTGAGGCTTCCATGGATCCCTTCCCTTCCTGCTGTTCCAGGCAGGGCTTGTCCAGATGTGCAGCCAAAACCCTCGGCTGCTGAGCCCTAGGGGAAGGCTGAGGGAATGAATCCACCTTATCCTGCCTGCTGCTTTCCTTCAGCATTTGGCTCATGTGTTCGGATGGCTCATGGGGAAATTTGTGTCCTGTAGCTTTGTTGTTCCTTATCAGAGGACCTTTGAGCAAAACAGCTCAATTTCCCGTTAATGGATACCACAAAAGTAGGGCTCAACCTGTGGGGTCAGCAGGGACAGACTACTCACCCCTGAGATGGGAGCTGGGCTTGTGGGCAGGATCAGGTAAAGGAGCTTGAAAAGTCCTCCCTGCAGACACACCTGTAACTCAACAGCCACAGAACCTTCTGTCATCTCTGCTCATCTGCACGGGCACCACTGAACTGCAGGAGCAGTGAGGGGATGGCACAGGGCGAGGGCACACGCGTGCATGGATCTCTCCTGGCACCTGCAGCGATGCCCCTCTGGCCGAGTTTTGGGCTCTGAGCTGGGAGCTCTCCCAAGGGAAAGGGCTTGACCTACCCTGCCCATCTCCCAGAGGCTCAGTCCTGGACGTGGACTGGGAATCCAGATCACCTTAACCAACAGGTTTAGCTGCAAAGAAAGGCAGGATAGACCAGCTCCCGTGGCACTGCAGGAGATCCTCAGGCTGCAGGCAAGGCTCAGCTCTGGGGCACAGCCCTGGGCCCGGCCCCTTCCCTCTCTGCTCTTCTCCGTGGCTGCACAGAGCACACAGAAGGACACACTGGCATTGCACATGGATGGAAGATGGACAGCTAAATGCTCCTTCCTCCCACTGACAGAGATCCTATGGGATCCCTCAGGGCTCCAGAAGGGAGCGGGGCAAGCTTTTCTGAATCCATCAACCTACAGTGGAATTTAGGGGAAATGGTGAAAGAGAGGTCTTTTAAGATTGACACTGATTATTTTGTCAGGAAATGTACATTGCTAACTTGCCTCCCGCATCTGGCAAGGTTTTCAAATCATCATTCACCAGCATTTCCAAATAATCCAAGTCACAATCCAAATCTAGAATGGAGTACAGTTCAGAACCATTCCATGGTGTACTGGGATCTCCCTCTCCCTTAAGGAACTGGGCACTGCACGGGTATCGGATATGGCAGTGGGAGCCAGATGTGAATGAACAAGGCCAAAGCTGCACAGGGGCCTGGGGGGAGCTCTTGGCTGGCTCCTGGTCACTCTCCACCCTCTTTCCATGCCCTGTACATATCCCTGAGTAGAAACAGGGATTGCCCAGGGCCCATGGGGGCTCTCTCCCTCCTCCAGAGGAAACCCTCCCTAATAGCCTGGGGAAAACCATCCCCAGCACTTCCCGGGGAGCAGGGAGCGCTGTCCCGGGAAAGGGGAGCCAGGCTGCCAGCTCACCTGCTTCCCGCACTCGCAGCAGAGCAGCCTGGGCAGCCCTGGCAGGCAGGGCCACGGCCAGGAGGAGCAGCAGGAAGAGGCGCAGAGCAAGGGCCATGGTGCCTTGCCCTCTGCCAGTCCCGCAGCTCTTGCTGCCACCGCTGTCCTGACACCGCTGTCCCAATGTCAGCACCACTGCTGCCACTGCCGCTGCTGCTGCAACAGTTGTGCTCAGGGACTGACTGCTTGGTCCTTGTGCTGCTGTGCAATCACAGGGCTCTGGGACCTCTGTGACCTCAGCCTGCTGTGACCTCATGGCCTTAGCTGTACCCCCAGAGTGCACCCCCATCAGTCCAAATGGACTGCCACGGCTGTTTTCACAGGCCCATTGCTCAGCAAAACCTTTTTTTTTGCCTGATGACATTGCTGGTCAGGCTGTGTCCCTGGGGATGCTCAGAATTCACAGAATTCACAAAGTGACTAGGTTTGAATAGACCTTGAAGATCATCAAGTCCAACTCATGTCCCCACACCTCAGCTAAACCATGGCACCAAGTGTCACTTCCAGCCTTTTTTTAAACTCATCCAGGGATGGTGAATCTACCTGGCTGCCCGAAGCTTCTCAGGGTTCCTTCACCTTTCCATCTCGAAGGGGTCTTTACCTCCCTTCTATGTCCAAGGCCCGGCCTGCCGGCCTACCTCCTCGGCCACATGGCTTCCCCTCCCCTACCCAGCTTGGAGCCCGGCAGGGGAGGTCTGTTCTCTTTCACGAACCAGAACCAAAAGAGAGCTTCCCCAGGCAGTTCTCTGCTGTTAACCCTCCTGTGTTCTCAGAGGCGTAACCATGTCCTCAGTGGCCACACCAGGTGCCAATATTGAAATCTGAGCACCTATTAATTTGACTACAACATCCCAAAAAACTGACTTCCTCTAAAACCACAACAAGTCCCCCACTGCTCACTGTGTCAGAGTAAGCTGGGGTGACCCTGAGTGGACACTCGGAGGCCGCAGCAACAGGGCCGAGCCCGGCACAGCAATTACCTTCTGTGCCTGTGCCCTTGTCTGGCATTGCCTTCCTTCCTGCAGCAGAAGCTGCCAGGGAGCCATTCCTTTCTCTAGGAAACCAGCAGCAGAGCAGGGAGTCTGCTATGGATCCCTTTCCACTGTGCGGGCATGGCCTGTCCAGATGCCACTGAAACTGTGGAAAACAAAAGCCCTCCATCAACATCTTGGTGTCAGAGAATCAAGGCATTTATTCTGGCCATGATGTTGTTCTGGCCGTGATGTGCAACAGAAATAATTGCATTCACACATAGCCCGGTGTCATGGCTTAAGGAAACATGGGTTTGACTAGATTTTTCCCAAACTTTTTACAGTCCAGAATCCACAGAATTTGTTTAATGTTCATTGGTCTCAAGTTGAATAGTTCTTAGCATCTGTTTTCCTACTGGGCCGAATTTTTCTCCTCTGATAATAATAAAGTCCATAGTGCTTGATTTCCTTTTGAGCCTTTTCCAGACCAGGTGTCTCCAACTCTGCGGGGGGCAGTGTCTGGGGCTGGTGTTCCTTGATGTTTGCTGCTCATGGTCATTGACGTGTTCTTAATGGTCATTTTCTTTCTCAGTACCTGTTGGGTTATTCCAATTTCATTGACATGTGAAGCTCATTTCTCTTGAGTGGTCTAACATCCCTTAAAAATATTCCTTTCCCCAAGGCAAAGGCAAACCAAGCCTGACTAGAGAAAATAAACAAAAATTAAACTTGGTATATTATCCAACACACATATGCAGTGCAAGTCCCGGCTGCTAAGTCTCAGCAGAAGGCTGAGGAAATGCACTCACTCTGCCCCCTCTGCAACTCACTCAGCATGTGGTGCAGAAGTTTGGATGCCTGCAGGGCTTGCTTGACTCCTCTGGGTTTGCTCTTCCCTCTGGGAGGACCCTAATGGAAATTAGTTCCATTTCCCCTGCAGACCAGAGTGGCAGTGAGTCACTGCAGGCTGGTGATACTCTGATACAAGGAAACAGGTGTGCATAAAAATCACCCTGTGAAAAGCCAGTGTCCATAAAGGAGGCAGAGGAGTCCTGCAGCTTTATTTGAATAAAGGGAGAGAGTCCATTGGGACATCCGCTGGTGGGGTTTTCTCTCTCAAATTGTGGAGAACACAGCCTCCTTTTAAACTCCTGGTCACATGTTGCCCTCTTCCTTTCCCCACTGGCTGAGGTACAAGGGCAGGGGACTCCAGGGACCTTAGTACCCTCTTTTCCTTTAGCGAGACATTGGTTCTGGTCTCCATCCAAACTGTAATAGATGGATAATGAGATGATTGGCTCTCGCAATTATGGTTTGAATACTGTGTGTATATTAAGAGAAGCTTTATTGATGTGTAGTTCTGTTATTGTGATTTCTTGTTTAGACGTGCTCTGTTCTCTCCATAGTCCCCTTTTGCCCCCCTCTGTATTGCTGCTATCAGACAGCCTGGGATGTCTAGGACAGGTAGAACAAAGGCGTGTACAAATACCCCTTGCACTGGAGAGCTAGGAATGGAAAAGCTTGTTGCTAGGGGAGTGTGGCATGACAACACCTGACCTCCAGTCAGGGGTCAAGTTAGCAATCTCCAGCAATGAACAGCAAAGAGTTGACTGACAGACTTTGGGAGGGGCCAGGGGTGGCGGATGCAACCCCAGGGACTTAAAAGGTGAAGCATCTCTCCTGAGGATGAGGCAGCCACCTGGCAGGCAGCCCCGGGGTGGGCGGGCTTCCCAGGCCTGTTTTTCCTTGTTTGGTCCTTTTGTTGTATTTTTGTAAAGGTTTAATAAACCTTTTAAAATTTTTAAAGTGAGCGGTCGTTTCTCACAAAACCCAGTCCTAAGGTGGTGTTCTGGTTTGAGAGCAAAACCAGTGAGAGACTCCAAGTCAGAATTACAATTTATTAGGAAAAGGAAGAAAAAACTAAATACATGCAATAGTAGAAAAGAAAAACCCCTGACAGAGTCTGAATACAACGTGACACCCTGCTAGTTAGGGTGGTGGTACAGTCCAGATGAAACGGTCTTGGAGTGATGATCCAGCAGAAAAGGTCTGGTAGCTCTTGTCCTCTGGAAAGCAGTGGGTAACGGCAGCTTGTTCTGTCCCAAACTCCAGATTTTATCCAGGTGGCGATGCTTAGCTCCTTCTCCCTTGGTGGAGCATCTCACAATGGGCTGATACCATTCTGTGAGTCATGTGGCAGGTCCATTAAACAGAAATGGCTCCTGGAGGGAGTTATCTCTGAGTCATGCCAAAAGGCATTGATGGGCCCATTAACAGGAGATATAAGGATAAACATGCCCCTCCTGGTTCCAACAGCTCTTGAAGATGGGAACAGAATATATCATAAGTTTGTAACCTAGGACAGGTGGGATGGTTGTGTTAGTTCTGACAGGGATGGGCTCCCGGCAGTCTGAGCCCCTCTGTAGCCTGTGCTTTTTCGTAACCTGCTTTGCTCTTCAGGAGGCCGATGGCTTGGGGCGGCTTACTCCAGACACACAGCAGGGCCAGTGCAGGCCCAATCCCTAAAGCTCTCACAGAGCTGTGCTTGACTCCAAATTACACCTGCATCAAACTGATTCTAGGGATAGTAAAGCCACTGCTGCACTCTGAGAAATAAATCCACATCTGAGTTGTTGATGTCATTTAAGCAATTTGCAGCTCAATGGGTTCATAATGATGATAGTATTGAATAACAGATTTTTGGAGTAAACTTGAGTTAGCAATATGAACTAAGCATTTAAAGTTTAGCCTGTAGAACTATGTGTTGAATTTTAACCTTTTTACTTAAGAAACTTCTGCCATGGTACAAAGGGCGTAAGGAAATGCAAATTTCTGAAGCTTCTTGACTGATGAACAATACCAGAGGAGACCAAGGGATGCAGAGAAGAAAGATAAAGGGACTCCTCTGTCTCCAAGCTGATCAAGGCTGACAGATGTACTCAGATCAGCACCAAGGGGCCAAAAGCACAGGTGTGAAGGAGAAAAGTTCAAAAGTTCAGTCATGGGGAAGACCACAGTTGTTACCCCCTTCTCAGGGGTCCCAAGATGAGGGAAGAGACGAGACAGTTGACTCCATGCATCAGAAGGCTTGATTTATTATTATATGATATGCAGGATATAAAAACTATACTAAAAGAATAGAGAGAAAGATTTCACTACAAGGCTATGCTAAGAATAGAAAAAGAATGTGTCCTCCCAGCCTGAGACGGCCGGACAGGTGTTCTGTGATAGGCTCTTAATTGCAAACAGTCTGACGGGGCCAATCATAGACATCCCCTGTTGCATTTCACAGTAGCAGATAAGAATTGTTTACAGTTTGTTCCTGAGGCCTCTCAGCTCTCAGGAGAGGAAAAATCCTAAGTAAAGGATTTTTCATAAAACATGTCGGCGACACACAGTCATCAGCCTCAGAGATTACTGAGAGACCCCTGTGTACCACCACAGCATGCCCAGAAGGGCAAGGACCTAATCAGCATGCGAGGCGAGGACCAGGGGGGCCAGGGGTTGAATGCGCATGGCAAGGTTGTGCAATGTAATGCATGAGGAATACCTTTGTGAATAAAGATGTGGACCAGACTGAGGCTCGGGGCACAAGGTTTCACGAGAGTGATCTCGCTTGAGCCGGGCAATGACAGTACATACCCACTTCCTAACAATATCTGGTTGTGGAGTCTAGTTTTTCCGCGCACTGCTTCAGTATCACAGAACGTTTCCTGTTTTTTTCTCCCCCAAATAAAATGGCACCACTAAGCATCTGGAGAAAAGAACTGCCAAAGGTGCTGTTTGGTAGTCATATAAGGAAAGGAGTAGGGGAGAAAGCTATGCCCTGGAAGGATGCTCTGGTGGGCTCCAGCATTTAAACAAGCTTCTTTGATACACAGACAGGGCCATTTTCAAGACTAAATGGCTGCATTAAGAGGTTTCCCAGGCAGTATGTGTGCCAGAAAGCTTTGAAAGCCTGTGGGAGTTTAGCCTCCACGAGAAATGGCACATAGCATTCAAAAGCTCAGCTTGTGTTTAGAGAAGCCCCCAGGCTAATATAAGCAAGGCCAGAAAGCTTCTCCAATCCTGCTGAGCGGGTGTGGCAGAGCTGTTGTGTTTTACAGCTGCTCCACGGCAGCGCAGCAGCTGCAGGAGAGGGCTCAGGACAGGCTTGGGATGGAGCAGGGAGGCAGGAAGCTGAGAGAAGCCTCTGCTCTAGAACTGAGGCAGTTCTTGAAGAAGCAAACAAAGACGGTGACTTGAAGAGATCCCCACTGTGCTCCAAGTTTGCCTCTGAAAGCTGAGAGGTGAGCATGTCAGAAATCCCAGAAAATATCAAGGAAAAGTTTTGACGTTAGTTTTTGTGGCTACGTACAAATCTGCAGTGGGAAAAGAGCTTCTCCAGTAGAGTAGTTGTCTTGGTTTTACCTAGTTCTTCGTAAAGATTACCAATTAAATACAATTCCATTTTTATACTAGAAGTGTAGAAATGTTCTAAGTTTTCCTGAATTCTAAAACTACTTTGAAAAATCCTAAACTACTATTTAAAAAGGGGAGAATTTTTGGGACATTTGTCCATACAAAAAAAAAGCAAACAAAAAAAAAAAAAACCCACGAAAACAAAAAAAAACCCCTACATATTTCTAAAAATTTTGAATTACTAAAAATGGAGAAGTAAGCAAAATATGGTGTCTCAGGAGGCCCATGCCCAGCTGCTGCCTGCCCACCAATGGCTTTGCCCAGAAAAGCAGCTCTGCCGGTGCTGGTGGTAGCACACAGATACCTGAGCTGAAGCCCAAAGATGTTGCTGGACTCAGGCCCTTCCATGGAAGGAGGGCTGCACCTCCTGGCCGGGCTGTAGGGCAGAGCCAGTCCCACTGGGGACAGAGGGTCCTGCTCTGTGTGGTTATGGCAGCAGCATGTGCCCAGCAACAAACTGGTATTGCAGCCATGGCAGGGACAATGGACCCGTGTGTGGACATGCAAGATACCAGGTCCAGTTCTCCCTGACTGAAGGTCTTGACTGGTCTTCTGGAGCTACAGAGGCGCTCCTGTGCAGAAAGGAGGTGACTGAGGCCCTGGCTGCCAGTGGCACACAGGGACCTTCCTACACAGCAGGGCCTAGGGCTGGCAAGGCTCCCCAGCACAGCTGGAGCTGCTGGCACAGCCTGGCCCAGCTGCACAGCTGCCCCTCACGGCCCCGGCGAGCAGGGGACGGCTCTGGGCAGGGTCCCTGGCCAGGAGCGGGCCCCAGAGCGCCTCTGCCATTCCAGGGCAAGCTCGTCCCTGCTCTTTCTCCTCCCCACCGTGCTTTTCATCTGCCCTGTAGCCCCGGGCGCCCCGTGTGCTGCAGGGCACGGCCGTGGCTGTCAATGTGTGTGGCTGCAGCACAGGGCGAGGGTGTTGCGAGGCCCTTGTTGTTCCTGCTGCGCTGCTCGGCAGCCCCATCGGAGCCCGGGGCCGCGGCCCTTTCCCACCGGGGCCACAGCTGGCCCGACAGGGGCGCGGTGGCTGCAGAGGCCCTGCCTGGCCCCAAGGATGGCTCCACCCGCCCGCCGGGCCCGCAGGCCGTGCCCAAGGCTTTGCAGGAGCTTCCTGCTGACTTTGCACAGCCTCGACCGAGAGTGGCCCTTTGCTGCTCTGAGAAGACTGAAAAACCCCTCAGCACACCTCATGAGGGACTCCTGCAAACCTCAGGAGAGACTGTCAGTACTCCTTTGTGCCTCATGAGTGTTATGAATCAGGTCCTACATGTCTAGTTCAATAAACCACAAAATTAAAATTTAGCAGCAATTTTGATTGAGCAGCAATTTTATGTAAAATAATACCTCTAAATATAATCTAGCTGGTACGGAAAGAAATTTGGCAGTGGTTCAGATAAAGCATAAGCAAAACCAAACAATCGGGGTACGGGGAGGGCTTCCCACCCTGCCTCACGTACAAAAGGCAGAAGGATCCAAACACAACTTCTATACTGTATGCTAATACATATTCACCAGTATTTTCTCATAAATGCATTTTTTTTGATTCCTGAAGTCTATGTTACTATACTACATAGTGCATGCTCCACTTGTTGCTAAGGGGTCTTTTGGCTCTTTGGTGATCTTTTCAGAGGAAGGCTCACTATCTTTTTTGCTGTCCTCTGAATAATCTGGCAAGTTTTGCATGTACATTAAGCTTTGTTTTATGTAAGTAAGAATTATGGTCCAAATAAGCCATGGAATTTCATAGATAAGACTACTGTTTTAAATTCCCTATCTGGTATTGTCCCAACTATATTCATCCCAAGGCCGACCCTGCCTTGGGAGACATCTAAACATTGTTAGTCCCAATACTAATTCTGCTGTGGGAATCTTCCTAACTTGGTTTGTCCCAAGGCCAATTCTGTTTCAGGATATTGCTTATCTCAGTACTCCATCTTTTATCCTATTCTCTCAGGTACACTTGAGATCATCTGTTTCATGACACTAATTATATATCCTTTTCATCTATTACTTTTTTACAAATATTTTTTAAATAAATACATACTTGCAATTGTTAGCATGAATCATATTCATTTGTCACGAGAGATCCCTGCACCCCTGAGCAGAGACCCCAAAATATCCCTGTGTGCCTCATGAGGGATCCCTGCACCCCTCAGCAGGAACCCCACAATATCCCTGAGTGCCTCACAAAAGAACCCATCCTCCTGCCCACCTTAGCAAGGACTCAGCTCTTCTCCAGGCCTTGACGACAAGCACTAAACCGCAATGTTAATCACAAGGAAGTCAAGCCCCTGCCAGCCTTACAGATATCTCCAGTCACCTGTACACCATAGAAAAGATCCCAAATCCCCTAAGAACCTCATGAGGAACCCCAGCCACATGCACCACTTAGAAAGGACCCAAAGTCCCGCATGTCTTACTGCAACACCCAACATGCACAAAACCCCCTCCAGCTCGCGTGCCTCATGATGGACCCTGATCATCTGCCAGCCTTACACGGGTCCCCCCATCACCTGCATGCCATAGAAAAGCCAGGCTTGTCATTAACTCTAGCCAGCAGTGTGTTCCCTGACAGAAGCCAATTTTCTTCTCGGAATGGGAACACGTGCTGTGGGGCTGCCTGCACCTGTGGGAATGGTGGGGAGTGTGAGCCCGTGCTGTGCTGCACTGCTGAGCTGGCAGCATGATGGATCCGGGCAGGACGCTCTCCCTTTCCCTCAGAGCCGGGGCCTGCAGGCACCTTGCCACCCCTTGGCAAAGGCTGTGCCTCCCAACAGAGCCCAGCAGGCCGGGAGGAGAGCCCAGGGGCAGCAGGAAGCTCAGAGCAGCCCCTGCTCTAGAACTGAGGCAGTTCCACCAGAAGCAAACCAAGATGGTGACTTGAAGAGATTCCCACTGTGCTCAAAGTTTGCCTGAGAAGACTTAAGCAGTGAGCTTGTCAAAAATCCCAGGAAATATCTGGGAAAAGGTTTTAGGTATGTTGGCTGTGACTAGGTACAAAGCTCCCGTGGGAAAAGAGCCTCTGCAGAAGGCTGGGTGTCTGACGGTGTCTTAGTTCTTCCCAGAGCGGAGATTAAAATGGAAATGCAATTTTATTTTTTATTGTCTAGGTGGAAAAAATTTTGCAGAATGTAAAACTACTTTCACAACTAGAGATGTACTGCGGGCACAGGGAAGAAGCATTTGGGGATTTGTCTCTACAAAAGTATGTCTAAATATTTCTAAAAATTAAAACAAATACAAAATAGGGTTGCATTTTTAGAATTCTAGATCTACTTTGAAAAATCCTTAATTACTTTAGTAATTGGGAAGAAAGATTTGGAGATGTCTCTCTACAGAAAAAATATTTTGAAATATTAGTAACAATGTCTAATTTCTAAAACTGAAAAACAAAGACAAAATGGGATCGATTTTGCTCAGGAGCCCCATTCCACTGCCTGACCCCTGGGCTCCCCCAGCCCTCAGGGCCCTGCTGCTGGTCACAGCAGCCCCTGCCTGGCTCCTGCCTGCCCACCCCGTGGGCATCCACGGCTGCCCCTGGGCGTGGAGCTCAGCCAGGGCTGGTTCCAGGTGGGCTTTGCTGCTGCTACCACCCAGACACTGGGGTGATGGCTACTTCTCTTTGTTGCAACAGAAGAAGGGGCCATCACCTCCCCTGGCAGAGTGGGGGAGTCAAATTCAGTGTTTTTTAGATGGCAGGGCCAGGGGGCTCAGGGCTGAGCAAGGGACATGTGGGTCTCAGGAGGGACTGGAAGATGCTGGGCGGGTCCAGGACCAGGCATCTTTAAAAAAACTTGGGTATGGGCTGGGACGGGGCAGAGGAAGATCAAAAAATGGATGAAGGTAGGTTTGGGATACACATGGGGAGAGGAGGTGGCAGTAGGATCTACAGGAGAACAGAAGTTTTCTTTGTATATGTCTGTACTGGGGTCCTCTTCTCAGAACTCCTGAGAGGGCTGCCCAGGCCCCTATTACTGCTGGAGCAGCTACTCAAGCTGTTTGATGGTGAGGTGCTGCCACTGTCTTTCAACTCCTGTCCAGAGATGGAACTGTGAAGAGAGGAGGTGGCTTAGGCCCCAGCTGCAAGTGGCACACATGACCCTCCTGCACAGCAGGCCCAGGGCTGGCAAGGCTCCCCAGCATGGCTGGAGCTGCTGGCACAGCCTGGCCCAGCTTCACAGCTGCCCCTCACGGCCCCGGCGAGCAGGGGACAGCTCTGGGCAGGGTCCCTGGCCAGGAGCGGGCCCCAGAGCGCCTCTGCCTTTCCAGGACAAGCTCGTCCCTGCTCTTACTCCTCCCCACCCTGCTTTTCATCTGCCCTGTGCCCCTGGGGCTGCTCTTGGCCAGGCAGCCTCAGTGGGAGCCAGCACTGGCTGCAGCCCCAGCGGGCCCCCAGGACATGGCCCAGCAATGAAGAGGCCGCAGAAATCACTGGGCAGCAGCAGAACCCTCAGCAGAGTCCATAACTCCACTGCAGCCTCTCTGAGAACATTTCCTGTCTACATTGGACTTTCAAAAGAAGCTGTTTGAGGGAAAGATGAACAAAACACTCACCGTTTAGTCTTCCAGGAACACCAGATTCCAAAGGAGCACAACATAAGGATAACCTCCAAACAAAGCAGTCCAGCTATAAGCCCTAGCCAGGAGCCTGCTTCGTCAGAGGTAGACTTTTTGATGCCCATCTGGGAATCAGGAACACGTGCTGCGATTTCAGCTACATCTGTGGGAGCAATGGGGAGTGTGAGCCCGTGCTGTGCTGCACTGCTGAGCTGGCAGCACGGTGGATCCGGGCAGGACGCTCTCCCTTTCCCCCAGAGCTGGGGCCTGCAGGCATCTTGCCACCCCTTGGCACAGGCTGTGCCTCCCAACAAAGCCCAACAGGCCGGGAGGAGAGCCCGGGGGCGGCGCAGCTCCTTGGGCAGTCTCTGCTTCGAGGCACACAGGCCAAACCCATCCCTGAGCATCCCCTGCCAGCCCTGGCCCTCCCTGCCCCGTGACAGCTCCCCCAGCCCCAGGGGACAGAGTCAGGCCCTGTCAGGACCCAGTGCAGCCCCTGCTCAGTCGGGAGCCAGGGCTGGCTCTGGCCCTGGGCTCATGGCAGGGCTCCCGCTCGGGGCTGCTCCTGTGCCTTGGGCCTCTGGGCACTCAGGGCCAGCTCCGGAGCAGCTGCAGCGGGAGGGACATTGGTGCACGAGTTCCGTTTCTCTGGGGCTGTGAAAAAGCTCCAGAGGCCTCCAAGCCTCCAGAGGTGCCTCCAACTTTGGCTGCTGTCGGGCCGTGCAAGGGCAGGCCCTGGGGGAAGAGCTGCTGCCACACAGCCCCACCAAGGGCTGAGCCCTGAAAAGAAATTACCTCCTGTGCCGTCACCTGTGCTTGGCATCACATGTCTTCCTGCAGTGGAGGCTACTACCGACCCACTGCTTCCTCTGGGGTCGGCTTCCTTCTGCACAGACTTTTGGTCCATCACTTGAAAAAGAAAGAGGCACAGCTGGATCAGATAGGAACATTCCCTACTGGGAAGGTGGCATCTTCAGGAGCCAGTGCTTTTAAAAGTCACACTTAAAAAAATCGGGAAAATGCCTATGCTGTTGGGGCTGAGCCAGAACATTCCCTCCTCTAAATAGCTGTGCCTCCTGATATGCTCAGAGACTGGCAAGTTGCAGGGGATCTCAGGCCCATGGTACAGTTTGGGCTCCCTGTCAACTGATGCCAAATGCCTTCCTGCAGAGGTTGGGGAGAAGCTGCAACCAGGACAGGCTAGGGAACAGCCCTGCAGGACGTGGAAGCGAGGCTGCCAAGGATCTCTTCCTACTGTGCCGGGCATGGAATGTCCAGATGTGCAGCCAAAGCCCCTGGCTCCTGAGTCCCAGGGGAAGGCTGAGGGAAATGCACCCACTTTGTCCTGCCTGTGCTTCCTTCTGTGTTTGTCTCAGGAATTCGTTTGAGACAGGAGAGTTTTTTGCTTCAGTATCTTGGGACATTCCTTTTGGGGAACCTTAAGAGAAAGTAGTTCCCAGGAATCATATCACAAAAGCCAGTCTTAGCCTTTGAGGTCAGCAGGGACACACTACTCACCCCTGCGATGGGAGCTGGTTTGGTGCCAAACATCCAGCCCAGGTGCTGGAGAAGTCATCCCTGCAGACACCCCTGTAACTCAACAGCCACAGAGCTTTCTGCCATCTCTGCTCATCTGCACAGGCACCACTGAGCCACAGGAGCGGTGAGGGGATGGCGCAGGTTGAGAGCACACACGTGCATGGCTCTGTTCTGGCACCTGCAGCAATGCTTCCCTGGCAGAGCTTTGGGCTCTGAGCTGGCAGCTCTCCCAGGGGAAAGGTCTTGACCTACCCTGCCCATCTCCCAGAGGCTCAGTCCTGGACAGGGGCTGGGAAGATACACCACCTTCACCAACAGGTTCAGCTGCAAAGAAAGGCAGGACAGAACAGCTCCCGTGGCACTGCAGGAGATCATCAGGCTGCAGGCAAGGCTCAGCTCTGGGGCACAGCCCTGGGTCCGGCCCCTTCCCTCTCTGCTCTTCTCCGTGGCTGCATAGAGCACATGGAAGGACACACTGGCATTGCAGACAGGAGGAAGATGGATAGATAAATGCTCCTTCCTCCCACTGACAGCAATCCTGTTGGATCACTCAGGGCTCCAGAAGGGAGCCAGGCACGATTTTCAGTATCCTTCAATCCTGAGATAATGTTCAGAGAAATCTCAGATGAGTGAGCTCTTGCCACATGAACACTGATTATTCTCTCAGGAAAGGCACACAGAGAACTTGCCTCCAGCAGGGTTTAGGAATTTCAAGCCATCTTCCAGCATAGCTTCAAAATAATCCAAGTCACGATACAAATCTAGAAGGTAGCCCAGATCAGAACCATTTCCATGGTGTGCTGGGATCCCCTTCTGCCGTAGGGAACTGGGCACTGAAAGGGGGTTGGGTAAGGCTGTGGGGACCAGGTGTAAAGGGCAAGGACAAAATGGACAGGGCCTGGGAGTTCTGGGCAGGCTCTTGGTCACTCTCCACAATAAACTGCAGGCCCTCTGCAACATCTCTGAAGGGTTGGCTGGAGCAGCCCAGGGCCCTGGGAGCTCTCTCCCTCAAACATAGAGGAAATCATCACTAAAGTAAAAGGAAACGCCTGCAGGAGGCAGTGCCACATCTATCCCCAGCTCCCTCCTGCCCTCCTTCTGCTGGAACGCTGCCCTGTCCTCAAGGGCAAACAGCCAGGCCCTCTCAGGACCCACTGCAGCCTTGCTCTCCCCCTCTGCCCTTTCCCCGCCATGGGCACCCTGTGCAGCCGCTCCCAGGTTTCGGGACGTGTCTCCCACGGAGGGACCCCAGAGAGACAGCTCAGTTCCTGATTGCCCTGAGCCTGTTCGGGATAATTCCTCTGGGCTGTGCCCGTCTTCTCTGGGCTGTGCCCACAATGTCAACGAGCAGAGAGGGCAGCTCAAGCCTCAGCAGGGCTTAGGCCCAGAGGCACAGCACTTGCCTTCTGTGACTGTCCCTGGCATCGCCTGCCTTCCTGCAGCTGAGGCTGCCAATGAGCCACTGCTTCCTCCAGGAAACAACCACTTCAGCACTGCCTCTCCTTCCATGTCTGGAGAACAAATAAGGGAGAGCTGGATGAGGAGGGGCTGTTTCTCCATTGAGGAGGTGGCATCTTCAGAAGGCAATGCCTCTCAAAGACATGGATATGGATCAGGAAAAAGCTCAGGCTCTTGGAACTTGGCCAGAGCACTTCCTTCTCCAAACAGGTGCGTTTCCTTTTCTACTAAGAGACAGAGAAATTGCAGGGGATCTCAGGGTGCGCATGGATGTGGTGCCGTTTGGGCTGCCTGTCAGGTGATGCCAAATGCCTTCCTGCAGAGGCTGGGGAGAAGCTGCAGCCAGGCCAGGCTGAGAAACAGCCCTGCAGGGTGTGGAAGCAGCAGCGGGGCAGCGAGGCTGCCATGGATCCCAACCTGCTTTGCTGGGCACGGCGTGTCTAGATGTGCAGCCAACACTCCTGGCTGCTGAGCCCCAGGGAAGGCTGAGGGAAATGCACCCACCTTTTACTGCCTGCAGCATTTCCTTAAGCATTTGCCAAATAACTTCATATGGCCTCTGGGATTTTTTGTCTGCTGGGTACTTAGTGTTTCCTTTTGGAAGACCTTTAGAGAAAGTAGTTCAATTTCTCTGGAATGGATCCCAAAAAACCAGGGCTCAGCCAGTGGGGTCAGCAGGGACACACTACTCACCCCTGCAATCAGAGCTGGGATGGTGCGCAGCATCCAGCCCAGATGCTGGAGAAGTCGTGCCTACAGACACACCTGTAACTCAAGAGACACAGAAGCTTCTGTCAGCTGGTTCTTCCAGATTGTCATGAGTATGCCTTGGTGGGACAGTGAGAAATACCTGCAGGACCCTCAGTGGGCTTCACAAATTCATACCGCCAGCTTAAAGGAGAAACCTTCCCAGTATCCCAGTCTGGAAGAAAACCAAGATGAGAACAGTTTCCATTGTGTGCCAGGGCTGGCTCTGGCCCTGGGCTCCATGGCAGGCCTCCCACTCGGGCCTGCTCCTGTGCCTTGGGCCTCTGGGCACTGAGGGCCATCTCTGGAGCAGCTGCAGTGGAGGGACGTTGGTGCATGAGTCCCGTTTCCCCGGGGCTGTGAAACGAGCTCCAGAGGCCTCCAAGCCTCCAGAGGTGCCTCCAGCTTGGCTGCTGCGGGCCAGTGACAATGGCAAGGCCCTTGGGGAAGAGCTGCTGCTCACAACAGCCCCTGCCGAGGGCTGAGCTTTGAAAGCAATTACCTCCCGTGCCCAGCCTGTGTTCGTGCTTGGCATGGCCTTCCTTCCTGGCAGCAGGGGCTGGCACCAAGGAGCGACTGCTTCCTTCAGGAAATGCCGCCTTCCACAGAAACTCTATGTGCATCTCTTGAGAAAGAAAGGGAGACAGCTGGATCCGATGGAACGTTCCCTAATTGGGTGGTGGCATCTACAGAAGGCAGTATTTGTTAAAGACCAGGAAAATGCTCGAGTTATTTTGGCTGTGGTCAGAGCACTCCCAGCGTCCCATCTGCCACTCTTTCCTAATCTGAGATCCGAGACCAGATATTATGGGGGATATAAGGGTCTGTTGCAGTTGGGGCCTCCCTGTCAGGTGATGCCAGAGGTTTTCCTGCAGCGTTGTGGAGAAGCTGCCGCCAGGCCAGGCTGTGAAACAGCCCTGCAGGACTTGGAAGCAGCAGTGGGGCAGCGAGGCTGCCATGGATCCCTTCCCTTCCTGCTGTGGCCAGGCACAGCGTGTCCAGTTGTGGCAGCCAAAGCCCCCAGCTGCTGAGTCCCAGGGGAAGGCTGAGGAAATGGCTCTCACCTTCCCTTTGTGCAGTTCCTCCACTATTAGTTTTAAGATGTAGTTTGACTCAAGCAATTCCTTCTGTCTTCTTGGTTTGTTCTTCCGTCTCGGAGGACCTTAAGAGAAAGTAGTTCCATTTCCCAGGAATGGATCCCACAAAAGCAGGGCTCAGCCTGTAGGGTCAGCAGGGACACACTACTACTCACCACGGCGATGGGAGCTGGCTTGTGTGCAGCATGCTGAAAAGATGCAGGAAAAGTCTTCTCTGCAGACACACCTGTAATTCAACAGCCAGAGATCTTATACTTGGAAATGGGCGTGTGTATTTTCTTCCTATCCGTATACCAGTTACCCTCTGTTCACCTGGCATTTTTCTTTCCTCTTCCACAACCAATCCTCCCTCAGGGGAGATACCTTCTGTTTATGTGGCCATTGATGGTCACTGCACGGCTGATAAAAGTAAATCATCCCATTGGGAGAAGCTCTGCCCAGAGGGAGGGCAAAGCATTCCTGTCTGGGTATAATGTGACACTTTGGAAGACTACAGGCAACCTTTTCCACTGGATTCCCAGAGGAGCTGCTTTCTTTCTCTCCGCTGGATTTCCAGAGAAAGACCAGGCCCATCTACACCAGCACAGGATCTTCAGAAGACTACACCCTTCTACAGGATCACTGCTCAACAGAACCACACCTGTCACTGCAGGAGGACTGCAGCCACCAACTTAATGGGACTGTTGCCACCACCCTGACCCACTGGGTATCAGTTCCTTTCTTCCTCTGTCAGTGTTTTGTATTACTTGGTATTGTTATTTTTTTAAATTATTGTTATTATTATTCACTAATAAAGAACTGTTATTCCTGCTTCCCCATATCTTTGCCGGAGAGCCCCTTAATTTAAAAATTAAAGCAATTCGGTGGGAGGGGGTTTACATATTCCCGTTCAGGTGAGGTTCCTTCCTTCCTTAGCCGACACGTCTTTTCAGACCAGGACACCAGAGAAGCTTCTGTCACCTGGTCCTTCCAGATTGTCAACAGTTACTCCTTGGTTTGACAGAGAGAACATACCTGCAGAACCCTCAGTGGGCTTCACAACATCATACTGCCAGGTTAATGCAAACCTTCCCAGTACCCCTATCTGGACGCAAACTCAGATGAGAACTTTTTTCCATTGTGTGCCAGGGCTGGCTCGTGGCCCTGGACTCAGCAGTGCTCCCACTCGGGCCTGCTCCTGTGCCATGGGCCTCTGGCACTCAGGCCAGCACTGGAGCAGCTGCCTGCAGGAGGTACTTTGGTGCACGAGTCCCTTTCCACCGGGCTGTGAACGAGCTCCAGAGGCGCCCTCCAGCTCTGGCTTGCTGCCCAGCTGTGCAGGCCAGGCCCTGTGGGGAAAGCGTGCTGCCACACAGCCCCCGTCCGTGGGTGAGCCTGAAAAGCAATTACCCACTCCCATGCCCAAGCCTGTGTTCGTTGCTTGGCATGGCCTTCCTTCCTGCAGCAGGGCTGGCACCAAGGAGCGACTGCTTCTCCCTTCAGGAAATGCCGCCTTCCACAGAAACTCTATGTCCATCTCTTGAGAAGAAAGGGAGACAAGACAGCTGGATCCGATGGACTGTTTCCCTAACTGGGTGGTGGTCATCTACAGAGGCAGTATTTGTTAAAGTCCAGGAAAATGCCCAGGTATTTGGGCTGGGTCAAGCACTCCCGGGTCCCCTCTGCCACTCTTTCCTAATCTGAGACCAGGATATTATGGGGGATGTAAGGGTCTTGTTTGCAGTTGGGCCTCCCTGTCAGGTGATGCCAGAGGTTTTCCTGCAGAGGTTTGTGGAGATGCTGCTCCCAGGCCAGGCTGGGAAACAGCCCTGCAGGACGTGGAAGCAGCAGTGGGGCAGCGAGGCTGCCATGGATCCCTTCCTGCTGTGCCAGGCACAGCGTGTCCAATTGTGCACCAAAGCCCCTGGCTGCTGAGTCCCAGGGGAAAGCTGAGGGAAATTTTCTCACCATTCCCTTTGTGCAGTTCCTCTGCCATTTGTTTTCAAGATCTCATTTGTCACAAGTGATTCCTTCTCACCTCTAGGTTTCTTTCTTCTCCTTCTCAGAGGGCCTTAAGAGACAGTAGTTCCCATTTCTCATGAATGGATACCTCAAATGCACAGATCAGCCTGTAGGGTCAGCAGGGACACACTACTCACCCCTGCGATGGGAGCCAGGCTTGTTTGCAGCAACCAGAAAAGGAGCAGGAAACGTGATCTCTGCAAAAACACCTGGAAGTCAAGAGCCGGAGAAGATTCTGTCACCTTGTTGCTGAGAGTCAATGTCAGTAATTACTCGTGGTTGGACAAGGAGGACATACTTGCAGGAGGCTCCAATGGCTTCAAAACTTTATGTCAACAAATCTAATGGAGAAGCCTTCCCAGCAACCTCATCTAGAACAGAGCACAGATGAAAGCATTTTGAAGCCATGCTGGGATCCCCTTCTGCCTCTGGGAAATGGTCACGGCAAGGCCGTGGGATCCAGTTGTGAATGGACATTTCTAAAGCTGCACATCACCTGGAGAGCTCTGTGGCTGGCTCCTGGTCACTCGCCGCCTTCTTTGCAGGCCTTGTGAACCTCTTTGGAGAGGCGGCTGGAAGAGCTCAGGGCGTGTTAGGTTCTCTCATTCCGACTCAGTACATCTTCCCTAAATCCCCGGGGAACAGTCAAATAGGCAGTGCTGCAACTAACCTTCTATCCCTCCATCCCTCTTACCCTCGCTCCTTCTTCCCTTTCTATTCTCTTCTCCTCCCTTTCTCTCCATCCCTCTTTCCCTTGGGACAAATCCCCCAGCTAAAGGGGACATAGCCAGACCCTCTCATTACCCACTGGAGCCCTTGCTCTCCCCCTCTGCTCTTTCCCCACCATGGCACCCTGTGCAGCCGCTCCCAGGTTTTGGGACGTGTTCTCCCCAGAGGGACCCCCAGCAGGACAGCTCCGTACCCCGAGTGCCCTGAGCCTGCTCGGGATATATTCCTCGGGCTGTGACGGTCTTTTCCCGGCTTTGCCTGCAGTGCCAAGCAGCAGAGAGGGCAGCTCACGCCTCAGTAGGGCTCAGCCCAGAGGCACAGCAATTACCTCCTGTGTACTGTGCTGGCCCTGGCATCACCACCCGTCCTGCAGCATGAAGCTGCCAATGTGTACCCATTCCCTCCTCCAGGAACCTTGAGCCTCCAGACACACAGCCCTCCTCCTTCCATCTCTGTAGGAATAGGAAAGGGGAGACCTGGACTCGGGTGCAGCTGTTTCCTCCCATTGGGGAGGTGGCATCCTTCAGGAAGTCACTGCTTGTCAAAGACATTTATAAGTGTCTGGATGTTTCATCCACAGCTTTGGTGGCGGGCCAGGGGGCTTCCCCTTGTCTCCATACAAGCCCCTACACCTGCTCTGGCTGGTCCCAGCGACAGAGGAAATTGCGGGGGATCTCATGGCCTGTAGGCCCATGGTGCAGTTTGGGCTGCCTATCAGCTGCTGCTAAATGCCTTCCTGCAGAGACTGGGGAGAAGCTGCAGCCAGGCCAGGCGGGAAAAAGCCCTGCGGGGTGGAAGCAGCAGTCGGGGCAGCAGGCCGCCATGGATCCCTTCCTGCTGTGCCAGGCACAGCATGTCCAGATGTGCAGGCTGCTGAGTCCCAGGGGAAGGCTGAGGGAAATTTTCTCACCATTCTCTTTGTGCAGTTCCTCTTCCATTTGTTTCAAGATCTCGTTTAACACAAGTGATTCCTTCTCACCTCTAGGTTTCTTCTTCCTTCTCAGAGGGCCTTAAGAGACAGTAGTTTCATTTCCCAGGAAGGGATCCCACAAAAGCATGGATCAGCCTGTAGGGTAAGCAGGGACACACTACTCACCCCTGCGATGGGAGCCAGGCTTGGGGGCAGCAACCAGAAAAGGAGCAGGAAAAGTGATCTCTGTAGATACACCTGAAAATAGAGAGCCGGAGAAGATTCTGTCACCTTGTTGCTGAGAGTCAATGTCAGTGATTACTCTGTGGTTGGCCAAGGAGGACATACTTGAAGGAGGCTCCAACGGCTTCAAAACTTTTTTCAGCCTATTTAATGGAGAAGCCTTCCCAGCAAGCTCACCTAGAATGGAGCCCAGATGAAGAGCATTTTTTTCTTCACATGGCAGTGCTGGGGATCCCCTTCTGCCTCTAAGGAATTGGGCACTGGCAAGGGGCTTGGGTAAGGCTGTGGGAGCCACATGTGAATGGCACATGGCCAAAGGTGCACAGGGACCCTGG
>NC_066326.1:18904637-18923983 GCF_022539315.1 Serinus canaria | reverse complement strand
TGCACCGTGCTGCCAGCTCAGCAGTGGCAGCACAGCACGGGCTTCACGCTCCCCATTGCTCCCACATGGAGTGCTTGGCAAGGCAGATACAAATGCCCAGAATCCACAGAACAACCCAAGAATAGTCTGCCCCCAGGATGTGCGAAGTTCCTGCAATGATAGGCACAGTAGTGACACTGTTCACTGTGCCAGTTTTCACTTGGGCGGTGCTACTGTTGGGTTCCGGTGCTGGAAGGAAAAGAAACGGGAAGTTAAGTTGTTGCTGATCTCTCCCCTCCCGCTTCTTTCAAGGCTGCACAGAGTCAGGGAGCGTTCCCCCAAAGTGAGGCGGCAGTGGAGGTTGGTCAGTCCATGGTTGTCCATGGAAACTCTGCTGAGGGTTCTGCTGCCGCCCAGTGCTTTCTGTGGCCTCTTCACTGCTGGGCCTTGTCCTGGGGGGGCCCGCTGGGGGCTGCAGCCAGTGCTGGCTCCCACTGAGGCTGCCTGGCCAAGAGCAGCCCCAGGGGCACAGGGCAGAGGCAAATCAAGGTGGGGTGGAGAAAAAAGAGCCGGGGACAAGCTTGCCCTGGAAAGGCAGAGGCGCTCTGGGGCCCCGCTCCTGGCCAGGGACCCTGCCCAGAGGACTGTCCCCTGCTTGCCAGGGCCCTGAGGGGCAGCTCGGCAGCCTGCGGCCAGGCTGTGCCAGCCAGCTCCAGCCGTGCTGGGGAGCCTTGCCAGCTCTGGGCCCTGCTGTGCAGGAGGGTCCCTGTGTGCCACGGGCAGCTGGGGGGCCTCTAGCCACCTCCTCTCTCCACAGCCGTGCTGCCGCTGCTCCAGCATCCCGGGCACAAGAAGGCATTGCCTCTCCCTCTCCCCCAGAGAGCCCAGGAGACCGTCGGGTTTGACAGCTCTCGCACGTGGCCTCGGCAGCAGCAGCTGCCCAAGAAAGCAGAGCACCAGCCCTCTGTGCCTCCCCCACGGCCCCCCAGCCCGGCCCTGAAGCGGAAGCCTCCCGAGATCCCCCCACCTCCTCCCCTCCCGAGCTCAGCACCCTGGTCCAGCTAGGACTGCAACTGGGCCAGCCACGCAGGCTTTGGGCCACCAATAGCTTGGGGCACCTGCTCTCCTCTACAAATAGCCCCTGTCACCTATGGGCAACAACCAGAATCACTTTTCATTCTCTTGGACCTTCAACAGGAAGAGCTGAAGATTCTTCCCACACCCTTTCTCATCCTTTACCACCTTGATTTTAATACAGTTGGGAGCTGATTGCATCTCTTAAAGACTTTATTTACACTGCATGTTTTACCTTACCTGTCAGGGGAAAAAAAAAAAAAAAATTCTTCAGTTTAGAGTTCATTTTTAGTGTGGTTGGGCTGCTCACATTTTGAGCAATTAATTTTCCATGGTACTTCTTCTTCCCTTTTCATTGCTATCCATAAAAAGTTCATCTGGACATAAAAATCAGCAGAATTCCTGAGATTTACCTCAAAGCCCAGAGGAGAATCTAGCACAAAGTACCCCCCCTTGTGTACTGCACAAGAAATATTCAGAGGAAAATACAGTGGCAGCTGAGACTCGTTGAACTACCAGAATATTGAGCCTGCAGAGGAGGCAGACAGCCCTGGCAGTGACTGAGGGGACTTTTCCTTACAAACTCCTCTGGAAGTGTGTCAGTCCAGAAGAGGAAAGCTTTTAAATCTTTGCCTTACCTTCCTCTGCCGCGCTGCTGCGTCGAATGCACTTCACTCCTCTCCGAGCGGGGGGAAGGCGACCACGGTAGCTCGGAGCACAGCAGCAGCTAGCAGCGGGGGGCACTACCTGGATCTGTCAGGGATGTCTGGGCAGCGCCTTTGGCAGAAAGCAACAGTATCGAGAGGAGCGGCAAGGCGGAGAAGCCAGAGAGAAAAGAGGGTCTTAACTCGCCTGGTACCCAGGGAATCCGGCGGGAAAAGACGGGGACAAAGGGGAGCAGCAGTATATAAAGGGGTGTAAAAGAACCAATCGGGGGAAACTGAGGAGGGGAATCAACATAACTGACACCGGTGGCAACTAGTGATACACGAACAAAGGAGGGGCTCGGGGCACCTGCCCAATCACCCCCTGTGGAAGGATGGGGGGTTTCAGGAGATGAACAGGGCTCTGGAGGAGGGGAAAATATAACGAAAGGGGCAGTTGCTAGGGGAACAGGGGTGGAGACAAGGGCTTGGCAGCGAGCCCAGACAGGGAGGACACCATTCGAGGGAAAAGGGGGAACCAGGACTGAACCATCGAACTGGGTATAGGGTTGTAACTGGGGGAAGCATCACAAAAGGGGAGAACAATACAAAATAGGGAAGATAACTCAATTGGGAACTGAACACACACCACAACATCTCACTCTTTCTGTTTTAGAAAAAAAATAATTAAAATTGAGTCTTTAAAAGCTGATTTCGGAGCTCGTCGATGCTTGTTCGCCGGCATCGTTGGTAGGTCTGGAGACTGCAAACCATTGAGGAATGGGTGAGATTGAAAGAGGTTGCATCTCCTCATAATAGAAAGTCTCTTGGTTAGAGCTCGTAGCAGGAGGGAGGGAGACGTGGTTCACTTGTGGTGCGGCGGTGGACAGAAGATGGAGGAGCAGTTCACATAAATCATTGAGAAACTCAAGATGATACACAAAAGGTTAAAAATGATAAGAATAACGGAGCAACAAACTTAAACTGGCGAATCGGGTTCTAACTGAAACAAATGAAGAAAATAAGTTAAAACCGAGGGCTCTGGGGTGGATGGTTCAGCCTGGGGGACACAGGACACGACATGGACTTTGCGCTTTCTCCTCAGGGCGGACTGGGTCACCTGAGGGGTGACGCTTGGTTTGTGTGCCTTCCCTGGGAGAAAGGGTTTTACCCACTTTGAGGGGACCCATTTGAGCCCGGCGGGGGTGGACACGCATGCGTATCCATGACCCCATGTTACCAGGTCAAATGGCTCCTCAACCTTCCAGGTTTCAGGGTCCTTCACAAGAACAGGTGGTCTGTCCTTGAACTGGGTTGCGGTCTGGGTGTTAAAATGCCTGGCAATGGGCGGGTTGAGGCACTCAAAGCTGCAATTAAGAAAGTTGATGGTAAATAATGCCCTGGCCAGTCGGATTTGAGGAGACTCTACCTTCACTGCCCCATTCTGATGTTCTAGAGTTCGTTTGAGGCTCTGGTGGGCCCGCTCAACCACGGCTTGCCCTGTCGGGGAGTAAGGGATGCCGGTCTTATGACTTACTCCCCACTCCTGTAGGAAGCTTCGGAACTCCCTGGAGGTGTACCCTGGCCCGTTACCTGTTTTGACTTCTTTAGGGATGCCCAACACAGAGAAGGCATGCAACAGATGTTTTTTGACGTCTGCAGTCTTCTCTCCTGTGTGGGCAGAAGAGTACACGGCCCCAGAAAAGGTATCCACAGAGACATGCACGTATTTGAACTTGCCAAAGGACGGGATGTGAGTGACATCCATTTGCCAAATTTCGCAGCTGTTGAGCCCCCTCGGGTTAGCGCCAGCATTGATGGCAGGGAGCTGGAAGGGCTGGCACTGTGGGCATGTGGCCATAATCGCCTTTGCTTGGTCCCTGGTCAGTTGGAATTGACGGACCAGGCCGGGCGCGTTCTGATGGAACCGCTGGTGGCTGAGTTTTGCCTGCTGGAAGGCATCGGGGAGCGGGGCCATTTCAACAGGTGCAGCCAGGGTATCAGCACGCCGATTCCCTTCTGCGATGAACCCCGGGAGGTCGGTGTGGGACCTCACATGCAACACATAGAATGGATGCTCTCGACGGGAGACTAACTCTATGAGTCTCGAGAGCAATTTGAAAAGGGTCATGTTAGAAACCTCTTGGAGAACTGCGTTCTCTGCTCTGGACACTACACCGGCTACATACGCTGAATCAGTTACCAAATTGAAGGGCTCGGAGAACCTCTCAAAGACTCTGACTACAACGGCCAACTCAGCAATTTGAGGTGATCCCTCAACTATAGCAACATCAGTCTCCCATTGCTGAGTTTGAGGATCCCTCCAAGTCGCCACAGACTTGTGGGATGCTCCGGATGCGTCAGTAAAGACAGTCAAAGCCTTTAAGGGCTTCCGGCTCTGAATTCTTTTTAAAGATAATCTAAATTGACCGTTTTGATTGAACAATTTGTGGGCCGGTTTATGAATTGAAATTTGTCCGGTGTAGGAATCCAGAGCAAATTGGAGGGCTTCATTCTCCATGAGGAGATGTTCCAACATGGCCTTGGTTAATTGGCCGGATTTTAATTGAATAGGGATGTGTATGCATGTGAAGTCGACACCGGCCAACTCCCGGATCCGGAAGCGAGCCTTCCGGATCAGCTCAGCTATCAGCTCTTGTGGCCAGTGTCATCCTTTTGGACCTGTGATGGCTGAGGAACGCCCACTCTATGATTAAGAGGGGGTCCCTTGAACCAGGGTCCTCAGATGTTTTAGCTGTTTCGTCCCACTGAAAAATCAACCCATGGAGGTGTGGCAAGCTGCCTAAGATGATAAATTTGAATGGCAAGTCTGGATGGTACCTGTGTGCTTGTCTCTGTGAGATGGTTCTCTGTACCTTTTCTAAGGCTGCTGCAGCCTCTGGGGTAAGGGTCCTTAGAGAGCCAAGCTCTTCTCCCCCTTTTAAAAGATTGAAAAGGGGGGCTAGGTCTTCTGTTGGAATGCCTAGCCAAGGCCTCACCCAGTTCAAGGCTCCACACAGTTGCTGGGCCTCCGCTAAAGTGGACACTTTTGGGTTGATAGCCAATTTTTGCGGAACAATGGTCCGCTTAGTGATTTCCAGACCAAGGTACTTCCAGGGTGGCATCTTTTGGATCTTACTTTCCTGAAGCTCGAACCCTGCAGAAGGGTTCAACACATCGGTTGTCAGGGCAAGGGCATGGGTAAGAGTATCGTCGTTTGGAGCACAAACTAAGATGTCGTCCATGTAATGTAGTATGATTGAATTTTTTGCTGCCTCACGGACAGGGGACAGCAGGGAAGAGACGTACCGCTGGCAAATACTGGTGAATTTTTCATGCCTTGAGGCAAGACTCGCCAGTGGTACCTCTTCGCTGGGGCTTCACGGTTGATGGCAGGAACCGTGAAGGCGAAGCGCGCGGCGTCATCTGGGTGCATGGGAATTTGGAAAAAACAGGCTTTGATGTCCAAGACGGCTAAATTCCAATTTTGGGGGAGCATGGTTGGGGACGGCATCCCTGGTTGGAGAGCGCCCATATCTTCGATGATGTCATTAATTTGGCGGAGGTCGTGGAGGAGCCGCCATTTGTCTTTGTTTGGTTTTTTGATCACAAAGACAGGGGAGTTCCACGGGGACATGGACTCCACGATGTTACCCTTTTTTTAGCTGCTCCTCAACAAGCTCCGAGAGCGCCTTTAGTTTTTGTTTGTTGAGCGGCCACTGCTTTACCCAAATAGGTTTGTTTGATTTCCAGGTCAATTTGTGGGTAGGGCGCTCTTCAGTGGCCGCTACTGAAAAATCTGGGGAGCGTTGGGCAGGTCGATTTTGGCTCCCCATTGGGCCAAAACATCTCTCCCCCACAGGGGTTCCACATAATCTAAAACAAATGGGTGGACTGAAGCTAATTGCCCATTTGGCCCCATAATTTGTACCACGCTCTTTGATTGTTTTGCCAGTTGAAAACCCCCTACGCCTTGGATTCTTCCAGCTGTGCTTTGCAATTCCCACTGTGACGGCCATTCCCTTGCGGGAATGATCATCACATCTGCCCCCGTGTCCAGCATCCCATCTATTTTTGTGGATTGGCCATTCTTGGTGAGGTGGCATGTGAGTCGAGGTTTTTCTTGGCCCAAAGTTTGGGACCAGAATACCTCAAATAAAGGAGGTAGGGTGTCAGGGTCGGGCTCGAACTCACATTGCCTAGCTTCAGGTGGAGAAATTGGAATGGCCTGGGCGATGACTTGGCCTTTTGGTAAGGTGACTGGGGGATGCGCACAAACGATAGTGATGGCAAAATTGTCTGTCAGTGAAGGCAGCACCCCCGGAATGATGGTGATTTCCGGGGGAGTGAATTTTGTGTCTCCTACAGCGATACACTTACATCTGCGCTGGTACCAGGTATTCGGTGCTTCAAACCCGACCATGGCAGACGTGTGCAGTGACTCGGAGATGGTGAGGGTGTCTGTGAGGTGCAACCTGAAAGGGAAGGCACACAAAGCAGATGTTATCATTGGCAAAGTCTCATTTGGTGAAGTTGTCGTGTCCGGTGATGATAACTTATTGGGTGGGTTGGAATGGGTAAGGGTGTAGGAATGGGGTCCCCTCCCTGGATTTTTGAGGCTGATGTTAAAACTTCCCGCCTCATTTTTATCCTTGCGCAGGGGGGGACTGCGCTCGGAATTCAGTTTTTTTGTTGGTTGTCTTTGGATGCTGCCTGCTCCTTGCGGAACTGGAAAAACTGTTTCGGCAAGGGGCAGTCAGGCATCCAGTGTTCTGGGTCGCCACACAGATGGCAGTGTCCTTGGCTGGGCCTCTTGCTTTTGGGTGACGTCGGCTGCTGCTGGGCGGCCATCACATCGCTGTCGAAATTTGTTGATTCTGCGAATGACACGCGACGGCTTGGAGGTGGAGTTTTTGGATCCTCCTTGGCGAGGGATGGTGCCTTTTTCTGGCAAGCTTCGATCACTGATTGGATGGTTGGAGGAGGATCGACGGGAAGGCTGCTTTGCAGACAGCGTTAGCATTGGCATTAGCCAATTCTGTTAGGATCCCGAGTTGAGCGCTCTTCGCTTGGACTTGATGGTCGATTGCCCTGCGGAGACGCTCGACAAAAACAATGAAAGGTTCCCCTGGCCCCTGATGAATTTTGGTGAAAGTGGGCTCCTGGGCAGTAGGGCGGAGCGCTAAGAATGCCCGTTCGGCCATCCTTGCACTCTCCTGAAGCGCTTGACAAGGGATATCTCTAGCTTGAAAAGCTCCGTCGGCCCAATTCCCAAGACTGACAAATAGGTCGGTGTAAACCGTTTCACCACCGAGGGTTGTGGCAGTTTGGGGATTCTCCCACAATTGTGGAAGAATGTCCCTGATTCCCTTTTTCCATGCCTCCTCCCACACTAAGAATTCGGTGGGGTTGAGGAGGCATGAAAAAAGCGTCCGCAAGTCGGCGGGTACAACATCAGATTCTAATAAATAGGCCCGAAGGAGTCCCCGGAAGTATTCACTCTCCCGGGAAAACTCTCTTTGGGCCTTGCACAACTCCCTAATGGTGGAATGGGGGAATGGGGTCCATTGCGCTCGGGAGGGCCCTACGCTTTCTTGGTGGTAAGAAACAGGAGCGGCAGTTATTAAAGATGGCACAGTAAAATCCGAATCATCTTGATCTCCACTCCCGGAAGTCGGGGCGTGGGAACTGGGAGGCGGGGCGTGGGAACCCGGAAGCCAAGGGGAGGGGTCAGGTGTGGGAACCAGGGCGGAGCTAGGAGGTGGAGCTGATGGAGTTGGCTCCGCCTGAGGGGCGTGTTCAAAAGGCGGGGCTTGGGAAGGAGGAGGGGAAAGGGGCGTGTAGGAAGGCGGAGGATTGGGAGAAGAATTAACATTATTAGGGGCGGGGTTATAGGAATGGGAAGGGGCGGAGAAAGGGTTGGCGGGAAAAAGGAAAGGATTATGGGAAGAAGAAAAACTGATGGCGGGAAAAGCCATGCGGTTGCCGCCATTTTGGGCTCCATGGGAGCCATTTTGTGAAGAGGTCTGGGGGCTGCTGCCCTCTGAAACTGCAAATCTAACTTTGGGACGCACAACTGGGGACTCGGGGGAACAAGGATCGGGGGATTGGAGAGAGCTCTCCGAAGTCTGGCAGGACTTTGGAGGCGGGGGGTCAGGGAGCCCTGAGGAGAGCCCGGCAGGTGGTAGGAAGCCGGCGCGGTGCTCTCGCGAGCTGCTCTCGTAAGGGTTCTGCTATTCTCAGGGAGAGAAGGGGTGGGACAAGGGTCTGGGACACGGGGGTAGGGAGAACACGAATGGGGGGGTGGTTGTTCCTTCAATTTCTGTTTTTCTCTAAGAGCTGTAATGATTTGGAAGGTCCAATAAACTAATTTTTTGTTTTTTGATCTCCCTTTAGATTCGAATTGTGCTAATTTGTCTCCAACTGAATTCCAGAATTTTATTTCATTAACTAAATCCGGGGAGATCTCTGGAAATTGAATGAACAACGCTATGATTAAATCTTTTAACTCCCGCTTAACAATTTTAACATTTCTACCTTCAAGGGTACCCACAACTTGGTAATAAACTCTTTTCTGGGGGACAGAGAGTTTGCAACCCATCTCTGACCCGCAAAAACGAACCTTTGGAGTGAAACGAAAAAAAACATTAACAAAAAACCCCAACCGCTAGCCCCAACCTCACCGAGCTCAGGGAGAAACCTCGACTCGACCGGGTGAAACCGGGAGATGGGGCGGGGGGGCAACTCTCGAAGTTGGGAAGCTGGAGTTACTCACCCTGACTAGCGGGAAAGCGGGGAAAAAAAAACTCCGAAGTCCGCGGCTTCGATCCCGGATCGGCTCCTGGGTGCGGGGAGGTGTCGATCCGATCCCTGTCCGGAGCGCTACCCCTAAAACGGGGTCTGCTCCCAGAGCAGGGTAGTTTAACGACCACGGAGCAAGCGGCAGACGACGAAGAGAAGGCGAAACTCCTCTCGAGGCTGCTGACTCCTGCCGCGGGGCGAGGGGGTCTTCTCTCGCCCCACGTTGGGCGCCAAACTGCCGCGGCTGCTGTGTCGAATGCACTTCACTCCCCTCCGAGCGGGGGGAAGGTGACCGCGGCTAGCTCGGAGCACAGCAGCAGCTAGCAGCGGGGGGCACTACCCGGATCTGTCAGGGATGTCTGGGCAGCGCCTTCGGCAGAAAGCAATAGTATCGAGAGGAGCGGCAAGGCGGAGAAGCCAGAGAGAAAAGAGGGTCTTAACTCGCCTGGTGCCCAGGGAATCCGGCGGGAAAAGACGGGGACAAAGGGGAGCAGCAGTATATAAAGGGGTGTAAAAGAACCAATCGGGGGAAACTGAGGAGGGGAATCAACATAACTGACACCGGTGGCAACAAGTGATACTCGAACAAAGGAGGGGCTCAGGGCACCTGCCCAATCACCCCCTGTGGAAGGGAGAAGTTTCTGGAAGGATGGGGGGGTTTCAGGAGATGAACAGGGCTCTGGAGGAAGGGAAAATATAACGAAAGGGGCAGTTGCTAGGGGAACGGGGGTGGAGACAAGGGCTTGGCAGCGAGCCCAGACAGGGAGGACACCATTCGTGGGAAAGGGGGAACCAGGATTGAACCATCGAACTGGGTATAGGGTTGTAACTGGGGGAAGCATCACAAAAGGGGAGAACAATAAAAAACAGGGGAGATAACTCAAATGGAAACTGAACACACGCCACAACATTCCTCCTGTGCTAAAATGTAAGGTTCCTCCTGAGTTACAAACAATTCTCCATTCCTCAACAAAGCTACTCATGTTCTTGACTTATCTTAAAGAGCAAATGCAAATGTGGTCAGAAATTTTGCATCCAAGCCTGTTTGCAGAGAAACCCCACCAGATGTGAGCAAATATTTCTTAGTATCTGTTCACTCAAACAAAACCAACCCGGAATTGAGCAGTGCTTTAAATGAAGTTGAATTCTCTTTCCTCACCTATCAGCTGGATTGGGTTGCTCCTTTTTTGTCCTAGGGAGAATATTAGAATGATTTGCTCTTGACAGGACTCCTTGGATGGCTCCCAAACTGGTTGCTGTTGACCACGCCTTGCCTGGGCTCTTAATGCAGCCTGTTAGCAGCACCTGACTTTGCCACCCTGTTGAGCCCTTGGGCACGGCTGGTGCCACGGTCCCCTCCTGGCTCCTGGCATGTCCCTGCTGGTGGAGGAGCCCTGCTGGTGCTGCTGCCTGCGTTCAACAACGCCGGTCCTACTCCCCAGCCAAAGAGAGACTAAAGTCACTGCTCTGGGCAGGTCGTTTGAACGAGTTACCTCTGTCCCAGACCTCTTAAGTCCCACCCACCAACACCATTCCGGGCCTGGTTTCTGCTGGTTCTGCTGTACTGGCTCGAGTGACACACATACACACTTAACAGCAGTTAAATTTCTCTGGCATGAAATAGCGTGGAACAGGCAGAGCAGGGAAGGGCAGCATGGACCCATTGTTCTGGCAGGTCTCACCAGGTGTGATTTGATACTAACACAGCACTCCCAGAACTCTGCTCCACCTGTGACACTTCCACTTGCAGTAGATGACTGTTGTCTTCACAATATCCAGCAAGGCAGGTCAGATATGCCTTTACCATTTTCATCTGCAAAAGGGAAAGGAAATCAACAGCAAACACAAAGTCACCAGTCAAAGGTCCCAGGATGAATGAAAATGACCAAGAGGAGAGCTCCAGAGCCCCCCCAGCTGTTCCCTGCTCTCTTCTTCTGAACGCAACTTCAGTGTAAATATCTATTTCAGCAGACTGCCTGACTCTTGAGTACAGACCATAGTAATGACATGAAAGCTACACAGAAACTTGTGCAATAATATGATAAGTGTGTAGGTTGAAAATTAAATACATAGCTAGTTATTAAAACCTACTTTCCAGAGATTGTTTCCTTGTCTCGGTATTTGGCAAAGTTAGTTGCGGATCAACTCAATGTGATTGAAAAAAAAACCAAACCAACAAAGCACTATCCAGCCACTTTCAGTCTTCATTAAAGCCCATCATTTTCTCCCTGCTTTGTGCTCCTGGTCATTACAGGTGGGACTGCGGAAGAGCCGTGCCAGCCATAGAGAAGGAGGATCCTGCCTCATAGGTAGGAAGAGACCATTAACACAGAAGCACTCCCAGACCAATGGCCTCCAAAGTGTCCTGGAGGAAATGGAGCTCATGCAGAGCTCCAGGGATGGGCAGATTGAAGAAGCCATCAGGTTCAGCCAGGAGCTGGAGAAGGAGCTGAAGAGCTCCCAGGAAGCTCTGGTCAGCCTGGGGGATTGCAACCGTAACCTGAAGAGGGAGCAGGCAGAGATGAGGAGGAAGGTGGAAGAGGCCAGACACGCTGTCCTGAACAGTCTTGGCAAAGTGAAGGAGCTGGAAGTGAGAGCTAAGGAGGTGCCACATCTGCAAATACACATCCAGTAGCTGGAATCACAACTGCAGCACTACAGGTAGGTTGGAGTCTGACAAAAAGTGCCTATAAAATCAGTGTTGGGGCACAGGTGAGTTTGAGAATCTCTGGTTGGGGCTTATTAGATGTCTCCAGAACACCTTGTAAAATCTGGCCAGAGGGAAATTAGAAGCTGCTCATCCATTTTCTTGGTAGGGGTCTTTAGGAGATCTAGGAGTCTTCCAGGCCAAAGGATGCTGATCTACAGACAGCTGAAGTCACTCCTCAGACACACAACAACAGAACTCAGCATGGTAATACTTCAGGAAAGCCCCAACACAAATTGCTGACACTCCTTCAGAAACCATTTCCAACAGACTTTTTTTGCTGCTTTTCCTGCTCCTGAGGTCCCATCCCAAGCCAGCTGTAATCAGATGGCTGACTCTCCATTTTGTATAAAAGCTCTTCAGCTTGTCCTAGGAATTGGGGAAAAGCACACAAGGACAACTTCTGGCTGGTGGTTGGAAACTTGCTGTGACTTCATTGCTTCTTCACTGAAAGAACAGGTCATAGAGGAGAGAAGCTGAAAAGTTCCTGCACCCACAAAATAATAGAGTGGGAATCTCAAAAAACACTTGCCAGCTAAACCTCACTTTTGTAATGGCATAAACAAATCCTTCCAGAAGTTAGAAAGTTGGTCACAAATTTAATAGTCCACTGCTTTGTTGCTTTTAATCTCAGACCAGACTTGGACTCACTGATGGTTACTAAGTGGTAGTCATTTCTGCCCAAGTTTCAGACTGACCTAAGGAATAAAATCTAGTTTATATTTTCACTGACCTAAAGCAAAACCAGTATTTCTAGACATATTTTTACTTACACTGCGTAATTTAGTATTTTAATAAATTGCATCTTCTGAAGTCCTTGCCCTTTCCTAAACTCACACTTCCTCTGTTTGTTGCCAACATTTTTATGAAAAATCCTTTACTTAGGATTTTTCCTGTTCCTAGAGCTGAGAAGCCCTCGGAACAAACTAAACACTTCTTATCTGGCTGCTGTGGAATGACCACGGGAAAATCGGTGATTGGCCCCGGCAGACTGTTTCCAATTAAGAGCCTATCACAATTCACCTGTTCGGCCCGTCTCGGGCTGAGAAGACTTCAGTTTACACATTCCTATTCTATTCTTAGCTTAGCCTTGTAGTGAAACCTTCTCTTTACTCTTTTAGTATAGTTTCATATCTTATATATCATATCATAATAAATCAAAGCCTTCTGATGCATGGAGTCAACGTTGTCGTCTCTTCCCTCATCCTGGGACCTCAGAAAACCCCTGTATTAAATGGTGACCCCCGAGTGACAAAAGGAGCACCACCACGAAAGGTGAACACCGAGGACAGAACTGACAGATGGTGCCTCGAGTGAAGGAAATCACCACAATTGGACCCTTGAGTGAAGAAGAATTCTTCATTTGGTAAGCCCAGAGGAGGCCATTGCTACATTTGGATGACCCCTGAGTAGGTTTAGCATTGATGGTCCCCTACACCAGGGACCACAGGCGTAGCTTCTAGCCAGGAGCTGAAGAACCAGAGATCCTGAAATCTGGGCAGAGTTCACAGCCGAGGCTGGGCCACCAGGAGCGATCCTTTTGCGGAAAAAGTCTCCGAGACAAGATGTCTGGGTGCTCGTTCGACGGCACAGAGCAGCCTGCTGATGAGGCCCAGAGCACCACTGTCGGCAAGGTACTGGTTTCCACTGCCCTTCCTGGAAATGCTGCCCTTCGTGTTGAGGCAGATTCGGGTTATGGCAGAAGGGTTGCCTACGGGAGACGGAGGTTCCATTCTCGATCCCTCAGAGGAAGGGAAAATTATTGACCTCTGGGCGAAAATGGGGTGATGAGGACAAACATTCCTATGCTGACGACACATTTGTATGAGTTTTTTTCGGTGGGCCAAAGTTACCATGGATTTGTTCTTCTGATGTGCTGTATGCCTTGGACTCATATGTTTGGGAATGCCAGGGAATTCATTATCAGAGGTCTCTTTCTACCGGGGATGGGGACTCGGTTTTTTTCTTCGATTCTACCAGCAGTTCAGAACTCTCTTCCCAGTTTTGAAATGGAAAGGCTTTAGCATATCAGTGGATTGCAAATGCACCGGGGCTTGTCTCCCTTCTCGCTGGAGCTTGGAAAAAGGCAAGCCTGTCCGAATCCGTTTCCTGGAAGTCTCCAGACCCCCCTGACTCGGAGGTGGGGGGCCGACGCTTTGCCCGCGCGCAGAAGAGAAGTTTTTTTCTGCGACCTTGGATTTTCCCGCGCCGACGGCACCGCCCCCCCCCTTGCTCCTCTCAGGGGGAGGTGGGTTTGGCATCTGTCATCGGAAACCGGCGGACCAAGGGCCCCGCCCCTGCCCGCCCCAGAGGAGGAGTCGGGACCTTGCAGCCTCTCCCGCGGGGGTCGGTCCCTCGCCTGCCGCGCCGGGGTGGAGGGGGCTGGGCTTTGAGAGTCCCCCAGCGGAACCGTCATTGGCCCCGACCGCGGCGGCCGCCGCGGCACCCGCAATCAGCCGGGACCCTCCCCCGAGCTTTTCGGGCTGTCCCGAGGCTGCCCCTGCGAGGGGCAGCTGGAACGGGGGAAGGGGACTCAGGCTTGCCCCTCCGTGGGGGGGGTGTGGCTAGGACAGCTGAGCGTAAGCTCGGGCCGGCTGCTTTGTCTTTCAAAACTCGGTGTTTTTCGCGGGACTGACCCGAGTCTGGTGTCGGGGTTTCCCGCTAGGGGGTTGGAATGCCTGACTCCCTCTGCGCGCCCTTGCGGGCGTGGCGGGATGGTGGATCCTGAGCCGTCTGCCCTCCCGGTCCCCAGCCCGCAGGGGGTGGGGGTGGTACCGAGGGGCAGAAAGTGGGAACATTCTTTTGCATTTGCGATGCAGAGGCAGGAGACACAGTGCAAAGTGAGCATCGCACATCTGCTGTGGGGACGGAAGCACCCCCATGCATCTGGGGTGTGTGTTCCCTTGGAAAGCTTTCTTCCCCAGCTGCTGGTCTGCACCGGTTCGGGGGCCTGAAGGCTGCTGAAGCGGTTCCGTCACTCGGGCTGCCCGGATTCTCGGCAGCGGTCGCGCCGGATTGAGAGAAACCACAGAGGCCCGCTCCGACGGCCGGGTGGGGGCCGTTTGGCTCGGTTCCCTGGGCCAGGGCCTCCCGGCCAGCGCTCTGGTGGGGTTGGGGGCGTTGTTCCCCCGTCGGGACCTGGCCCACCTTTCTGTGAGCCAGGTCTGGGGTCCCTGTTCCTCCTCACGGGGGCCAGGGCCTCCGCACAACGGTGGCTGGTGGACCAGCTGTTTGGGGCCTCAGTGGGCCATTGTCTGCTACTGCTCTTTCAACAAAGAAAAAAAAAAAAAGGGTTGAACGAGCTAGCAGCTCAGAGAAAGTTTTGCAAGCCGTGTTTCAGGGCCAAAACGGGACTTTTCAGCACTGTCAAAGAAGATTGGATGGGATATTTTTCAGTTCAGTTGGATTTTTTCCTGAAACACAGCTGTTGGACTTGAAGCAATGAACTTCCTTGGACTGTTTTTGCATTTTCTTCTATTTAAGATTGTTGTTGGTGATGTGATGGGAATTTGGTGTTTTGCAGGTGAAGGGTTTCCCTGATGGTTCCACACCAGCATTTGATTGATCTTTGATTGCATTTTCTTTTTAATTTACTAAATTAAAAGGGTGAGATGTTGCAACATATTTATGAAAACTCCTTTACTTAGGATTTTCCTTTCCTAGAGCTGAGAAGACTCGGAACAAACTAAACAATTCTTATCTGCTGCTGTGGAATGCCACGGGAAAATCTGTGATTGGCCCCGTCAGGACGTTTCCAATTAAGAGCCTATCACAATTCACCTGTTCGGCCGTCTCGGGCTGAGAAGACTTCAGTTACACATTCCTATTCTATCTTAGCTTAGCCTTGTAGTGAAACCTTTCTCTTTACTCTTTTAGTATAGTTTCTAATCTTATATATCATATCATAATAAATCAAAGCCTTCTGATGCATGGAGTCAACGTTGTCGTCTCTTCCCTCATCCTGGGACCTCAGAAAACCCCTGTAATATCTGTTTGCTTATAAGAAGAATTCATAGTGAGTTATTTGTGGCACCCTAGCTATTGTACTGTTTTATGAAGTGAGGAAGTTCTAAAAAGAACTATTTTATCCAGTGTCTTTCTGTCAGTATTGTGTATGTTAATACATGCATGGTTGCAGAAGAAAATAGAAGCATTTCTTTAAACACCTATAGGATTTAAAAACCCCTGTGAGAGCGTGTAACATTCAGGGTGACTGTCAGGGGACTCTGGAGGAATGACACAACTCCTGCTTCTAAAAGGGATCACACAGCTTCTCGGGGCTGTCACCTTCTCCTTGGCACGGGCACCAAAGGTTTAAGATGGGTTTTTTGTCCTATGGAATTGCTTTTCCAATGTACCACAAATGATAAAAAAGATCACCTTGAAACAGGTTAAAGGCAATCAACAATGTCCACTGGCCTTGCAGAACAGTAACTTCATGAGTTACATCCAAACAAAGAGTGCGAGTTTAGAAATGTAAATTACATGTTCCTTGTACGACAACCTCCATTTGTAATACTTCTTTTTAAATTGCATGCTAATTTAAAGTGAGTGTCAAGCTCAGGAATTGTGCTGGACTGATCATGTGGGAACTACACCCCTTTTTTAGCCCTGTAGCACATTTAGCAGAGGCCCAGGCCAACTTTCAGCCTTTTGAGATTCTCTGTTGGCCACAAAGCACCTGCACCTCCCCATCCAGTGAAACAGCTCTTGGTGCAAACAGTTTAACTTAGAGATGCATAATGATAACTGGGACTTGCATGCCTGTGCTCGTATTCCATAACACAGGGAATCCCATCACTCCACGTGTTCCCAGAGTGGCACACAAGGTGCCCAAACCGGCACAAAATGCTGAATAAGCAGTGCAGAGCTTGTGTGTTAGGGTGGGGAAAGGGTTCAGCAGCAGCTCTGCCCCACACAGTCTTGGCTGTCCCAGCTTGTCCCACTCCCTCTGCTTGCTCACGCTGGTGCTCAGGCAGCCCAAACACCTCCTGCTGTGAGAGAATCACCTTCTCCTGACGTGCAGGAGCCCACATCCATGAGTGTGGCTCGGGTGAGCTGCTGGGAGTGCTTGGTGAGGGGAAGAGATGGGTTGGCTGAGGCATGGAGAGGGAGGGACAGCTGGGAATCCACAGGGTTCTGGCTGTCACTTGGCAAGAGTGTCACTTGTCCTGTTGGTTATGTCAGGCTGTGTTTCGGTTGCTGTTACCTGTACTGTTAAAATCTGCCTGTGTTTCAGTCACCTTTCCAGTGAGCAGTTTTGTCCCCTGCCAGCTGCCACACAGAGTTTGTGAGCAGGGTCTGCAGTTGGCAAGAGCTAATGCTGCAAGGTAGGGCTGGAGAGGAATGGGGGGGATTTGGGTGTTCTGCAGAAAGCATTGACAATTGCAGGTATCTCTCCTGAGAATTCACCCTATCTGGCTTGGTGAGCCACAGGTTTCCTCCAGCTAAAGTCCAGTTTCTTCCAGAGACGATCATATTCAAGAATGAGTCCAATCTATGAGCTTTACACACTGCTCCTCTTTATAGTTTCATATTTTTCAAGGAAATGCTTTCTTCCTTTAGGTTCAGATTTTAAAAGCTCTTTTAGCATCTAAATCCCTCTTCTAGACCTTCATCAACTTGCAATCACTTAGGTCTGAAATCCCAACCGTGCCCTTAAGTTGTAATCCCTAATGCAGGAAACAACAGTTTGCATTTAGTCAAGCAAGTGTTTAAGTACCTGCAAGTGATTAAAAGTTGTCCTAAATTGGAGTGTGTAATTATAATCACCTATTCCCGATTTCATATTCCAGATTCATATTCCTGCAATCTGAATGACTTAAACATGAACTTTTTTGGAGTGCACAGGTTCCTGTGCCAGGGCTTGACCTGCCCCTGTCACACCACTGGCTTCCTAAACCAGCCTAGTTGACCAAATCGTTCATCGTTCTTTTCTTCAGGTGCCCATCCTGATCTTCCTACTCTGATGAATGTCTCAGGTTCCTGTCTGGACTATGTTCCAGCTTTTCTTTTTCAATCCCTGTCAAGTTCGTGAGTCAGCTCAACTTTAACTGTAAATCTGAATAAAATCCTTCCTGAAAAGCTTGAGTTCAAATCATTTCAGAGGAAAAAGACATCTCAAGAAATTGTATACTTACATTGGTATTGTATCTAAATTGTGTAATTGCCAGGGCCTGATGACTGTGGGTGGCCATAGTGAATGAATGTCAGTCAGGGAGGAATTCACTGCACTTTCCATATTTGACACCTTAAAAGCATCTGTGTCCTAGGGTGTTACCAACATATTTTATGAAAAATCCTTTACTTAGGATTTTTCCTTTCCTGGGAGCTGAGAAGGCTCAGAACAAACTAAACAATTCTTATCTGCTGCTGTGGAATGCCACGGGAAAATCTGTGATTGGCCCCGTCAGACTGTTTCCAATTAAGAGCCTATCACAATTCACCTGTTCGGCCCGTCTCGGGCTGAGAAGACTTCAGTTTACACATTCCTATTCTATTCTTAGCTTAGCCTTCATAGTGAACCTTTCTCTTTACTCTTTTAGTATAGTTTCTATATCTTACATATCTTATCATAATAAATCTAAGCCTTCTGATACATAGAGTCAACGTTGTCATATCTTCCCTCATCCTAAGACCTCAGAAAACCCGCAGTAATACTAGGGTGACATTAGGATGCTGGTATCCCCATTTGTGTGTGTTATTTATGCTGGATATTATGCTCTGTGCCTTCAAGACTGGCCCTGCAGAGAGAAAGTTTTGTTTTGGGTGTCTTATCAGCCACTCGGTGGGACATACAGATAGTACAGTACATAGTGCTGTTTTTTGCTTTTTGCTCTGCTTTTTGCTCTGCTCTTGCTTCTGCTCTGCTTCTGTTTGCTCTTGCTTTTTTCCTTTTCTCATTAGTTAATTTAGCTAAACAGTCAAAATTCCTTCCTGGACTGTTTCCCCTTTTCTGATTGGACCTACAGAACCTGCTCCGGACTGGGATCTGGGAAACACCGAGAGAGAGTTTGCATCTTGTGGCTGCAGCAGCTGCCCCAGCGCCGGAGGGACTGATAACAGAGCGACCACCCCCAAGAGAGACTTTCTGAATTTGTCATCTTTTTCAGACTGGTGAAAGAGTGGTGTCATCCGGTAGTGTTCATTTTGTGTGTTGGGGGGTGCTGTGCCTGTTAAATAAACAGGTTCTTTCCACTTCTCTCTGAGGAAGTCTTCCAAAAGCAGTTGGGGGGAGGGGGCGTGTGGGTTTGCTTTCTGGAGGGGCCCCTTTTGGGGGATTCTCTCCCAAATTTGCCCTAAACCAGGACAAGCCTGTAGCAGACCCCCACTGCCGTGTGAGAAATGCCACTATGCTCTGTATGCAGGAGATTCTTGGACTGCTGCCCTTAGAACCCACAGGAGTCAGAGCCCCCCATTGTATCAACTTTTTGTCATTAACCACCTGTACAGAAGACGGAAAAACGTATTGGCTATACAAAAATATAGGGAATTTCAAAGAGAAGTTAATGGAGGAATGCCCTATGAAAGAAAAATGGATCTGTACAGAAAGGAGACTGATTGAAGGAAAGATGAGACATGAGGTTTATGAACCAGGTTCAATGAAAGAGAGCTGCAACTACAAGAACGTGGAGTGAAAAAAGCCCAGAACTGTGAGATTGCTGAGTCAGCCACTGAGATGTACAAGCAATACCAGGAATTGAGACAACTATACAGCACTGAAGAAGAAACTAATTAGGAAACTGTTGAACATGTTGATGTGGGCTAAAGCCCGACCAAACTTTTAGAGGGGGGAGTTGTTATAAAAGAGGTTCAATTTGTGTTGAATTGGGGCTGGGTTGGGAATTGTTTTGGGGGGAGTTAATGGGTGTTTGTGGTGGGTCCTGAGGAGGGGAGGTCCAGGGTTTGGTGGGGGCATTAGTCGAAGGGGGGAGGAGGTGAGGAGACAGGGGACTTGACCAATCATTTGACGCCCCGAGAAAATGACTAGTCCAGAATGAATATTGATAAGGAGCAATGAGAACACAGGAAAGCGAATCAATGCATGGATCCAAAACCCACCAATCCTGGATCTTAGAGGGGTTATAAAATGAGGGTTTCAGTTGGGCTTGGGGTACTTCTCCTTCTAAGGGACCTACTTT